>NW_008795322.1:1233580-1267000 GCF_000699145.1 Aptenodytes forsteri | reverse complement strand
AGAAAGGATAAAAACTTTTTGTTTTTTGGCTTTTTGTCAGAAATTGCATTGCTGTGGGTTTCTTTTTTAAAAAGATGTTCAAGTACTTTCCTCACAGCTTTTCTTCCTCTCTTTTCTAAGCTGAAGAACTTCACCATTTCAGATACAACAGAGCAAGTAGGCCTTCTACTGAACTGCCAATGTTTAAATTACTTAACTAACCCTTCTTGCAGTAAGAGTTGAACTTCAAATGTTTATTTAATTTCACTTACTCTTCTATCCTTTCAATTATCTATTACTAGCCATCTGGATTACCACCATCAATAAAAATTGTTTTGTGCTGTTAGACAGAGGTCAGCATCTTGAAAAGACTCTCCATCTAATTATATAGATTTACAATTACAACAGTGTAAAACACTTAACATCCACATGTTAAAGCTATAACTTATAGCCTATACTGAAATAATTACAACAGTGAATACTGTTATGTACTCTGTTCCTTTGAGATAAGCAGTGTAGGATCCACTCACAATTACTGTCATGACACCTAAGGAGATGCACGTCCCAAACACTAGACTAAACCATAAAATGGCACCCTTCAACAGGGCGCTGATGCGTGGAAGATAAAGCAGAGTCACAGGCACAACCCCTCACCCCTTCACACAAGGGCTCCCACCTGGGCTGGCCTCCAGGCACCCCCTCTGAGCACCTCAGAGCTACTCTCACCATCACTGCTTCTCTACAGTCACTTTCAGTCTATGTGGCAGAAGATTTAATGCCAGATTTCACCCCCCAGAGAGGCAGGGCTGTATTTTCAGCCATCCCATCAGAGGAGAATTCACAACACACTTGAACTATAAGGCAAAAATTGCCTGGATTTTCAGATAAAGTAACCAGTGAGAAACGTGTGAAACTGCTGGTGAGAAGAACACAACACAATTACTAAGAACACCACAGGATTACTAAGCTAATACAACATTTCTACCCTGAAGTATTTCAAGGCAACTGGAAACCTTCAGAAAGCACTTTTGGTGACTGTCAGGATGAATGGTTCTAGTAAAAACATTTTAGAAGCTGGAAGATAAAGATCTGAATTTCTCTTTTGTCTGGAAAGCTTTGTCTTATATCCTCTTCCCTCTCCCCCTGCTGATGCCTCCAAAACACAAAGACTACACAGAACCATGGAAGTCACAGACTTAGCTTGGTTTCCTTACAGGTCTGCTTTTATGTGAAATCTCTTTTTTCATCTTTGCTTTCTCTTTTCACACTTTAGCCTAATTCATCCTTATAGACAAATAATGCCTGCTTTTCTTTTAAATACAAAATGCTTTGTTTGGAAAAAATGCAGAGAGATCAAATTAGGACAATGTATGCGTGTGCATATTACCATTTTAATTTAAATAGGCTGTTAAGTAGAATAAGGCAGCAATCTTTTCACTTCATTTCTCCCAACAGATGCTTATAAGAGAAAGATATGGGTATTTTAAACTAGAAAGGTCAACAGGTATTCTAAAGGTGAGGTTGAGATATTTCTGTTAATGTTCTTATGCAAGTATCACCGTGGGAAAAGGCAAGCGCTACCTTACGCATGATGTATACATCACGTTACATGCATTGCCACAGAAGCTAGCCCCATTCTGGGTCTTGTTATTCTTGGAACAAAATAGTCATCTCAAATCTCTTAATAAGTGCTATGAACAATATTTAAATTTGAGCTTTACTTACAGATATACTATCCTGAACTGTATGCTCGGTTAGAGTGAAAAGATGGCACCTGCAACATCAACTGGCCAGTCCTAGAATGGATAACTTCTGTCTATCTATCTACTGAATTATTATTTTTTTTGTTCTTTCTGGGTTGGATGATTTTTTTAAAGAATAAATATGCTTGGCAATGCTTTATAGCTGTTTCAAATGCAACTAAGTAATTAATTCTTCAAAGCACAAAGACTACAGAGATATCAATAAATCAAACAATTCTCACCCTACATAAACATTATTATCCCGTGTGGTTTTTTCAATAACAGAAAGATTAATTGAGAGATTATGTGAATTGTCCAAGGTGGTATGGGGAGAAATTCATAGAAACAGACCTAATGGAAGTAGCCTCTCCTAACACCAAAACATTTAGTGTAGCAGACTGGTAATATTCTAGATGAAAGATATGATGGCCCTCCTGCACAGTATCAGGTGCACATTTTATTTCAGACATCAAGTAATACTGCAACAAGTGCTAATGACCCCTCTTAAGTGGACAAAGCCAGCTATTGCACAATGGAGCAGCAGGACGAAACCATGCTGTTCATTCCCATGAATTATTTTATTCAGCCAGGAATACGTATTTCCAGAGCAGATGCTTTAGCATTTGGGTCTTAGATTAAATTCTTGAAGAGATACATCTGAAAATATTTACAGTAATAAGGCAAATTCAGACTATATAAAAATTACAGCCACAACTGTTACAGGAATTTTTGTGCCAGTTCTAGATACAACACAGACTACAGTTAAATACGTATGCTCTATCTCAGTTTCTGTATCTCGGTAATTTGTGTCACAGATCTTGCAAATTAGCTCATTCAATAGCAAACACACAATTTTAACAATAGCAACTCTATTCATTTGACACAGAGAATTATCCAACCTGTTAAAGATTGCCCGATTTCACCAAAGTAGTAAGAAGCCAGACAAAAACTCTCCTCCACTCGAAGTACAAAAGACGGACCAAACTAGAAAAAAAGAAGAAACAGATAGGATGGAGCCTAGGAAATGTAAGGAGGTACTCATCTTGGAAGTACCAATCCAATCAGAAAAAAAGTTAAAATCTCTTAAGTAAAAAGTTCACTCTAAATTAAAAGCTTAGAAAGTCTCTGACGTATTTATGAAGAGATATTTAAACTTAGAAAAATATTTTCCACTCTGTTGAAGATCTCTTGCATAGCATACACGGTTTCGGAACGGACACCTCCTATTTTGAAGATTGTTTTTAACAGGAAGTTACCAAAGTTTCCAAGAGTTCTAAAGTTTTTGTGGGTTTGTTTCTTCTTTTTTTAACTTTTGATTCTTCTACACAAGATGTCCCAAAGTGCCAATCTCATATAATTTGTCATGACAGCATAAAAAACATTTTTCAGGTGTCTATAGCAAGACACCTGCTTCTTTTGTTTAGAATCAAGAAAAGAAGCGTAATACTTCATTAATGCCCCCTTTCATAATGCTGAAGTTACTTTTGAAAGTGTACTTCCTCTAATGGAATAGATGACTTCTTTGTCTCTGTGACTTTCTTTCCAAATTGCACGTACTTGATGTGAAACATAGCTCCGAGGCTGTCAATTGAGCTTGAAAGTTAATGTTCCTGTAAATCACCAACTGCCAAAACGAGTTACACCATTTACCTTGTGACTGTTTTTTGAAAGTTATCATGGAAGTATTTAGCTAATCGCACTTCAGACCCTGTTTGTCTCTCAAGCCTGTATGGCCAGCAGCCATTCACGTATACAAGACCAAACAACAGAACTGCACGCTCGCTGGATAAGCGATGTTATGGTAAGTCATTAGTGTGCTATACCAGTGATGGATTTCAGAACTGAAACTGCCATGAATCATGTCATTAACCTAAGATTCTCTCTCCATACTAACGTGTCTTGCGGCAGAAGAGCCAGAGCAACAGCATAGTATTTCAGAGAAGTGCTTCCCACAGAACTCAAGAGGTGAAATGAAGGGTTTTCTTTCTTTAAATGCACAGTTTAGGCAAACAGGTTTGCAACCAGCAATCTTTATTTCTTTTTCTTTATAGGATTTTCCTAGATTATTTGTTGGCTTATGTTTACACTCTTCCCTAAACCTACTTTAAAAACCCCAACAACTATGGCATAGCCTTAACCTTATACAGTGGGAGTAACTGCCTGGAGTTCAATAAGCATTAGAGGAGGCAACCATTGCTCTGACTCAACTAAATGGCTGAAGACAGACATTGTGCAACATCCATAGCAAAAGATCAAGAAAAGGCCAACTGGCTCATTCTTATCACTTACGTTGCTATGTTTCAACTGAGCATAGTATTTCAAATTAAAGATTGGAAGAGACAAAGTTTAAACCACATATCAACACGGAGGAGAAAGCTCAAATCCCAGAAGAGACTGGAGTCTGCTGTAGAGTGAAATCTGTACAGTGAAATGGTTGCTGACCAACACGGGAGGTTTGCCCTGTATATCTTTCAGGAGTTTCAGTCTAGCTTCAGCCTGGCCCCATTGTTAACAACCAAACTTAACTGAAGCACAGAAGGTATCCTCCTGACACGTATCCTTCACTTTATTTTACCTAAAACCAAATCCAGTTTGCATACTCCCAAACCATTTCACAAAATTAAGTGAGGCACACGAAGCAGAGATCACTCTCTGAACTAAAATGCAGACGCATCTTCTGCATCCTTCTGCATCCAACTGAAAAATTTGGGATCATTTTCCAAGTGTTCAATAAGGCTACACAAAATTTCAAAAGACAGCTTATTTTATTCTATCTAATATCTCCTCATTTATAGTCAACATTTTTAATTTAAGATCAGTTAAAATCATCCGATTGCTATTTTGTCATTACTGTTTTTAGTTAAGCAATCCCAGAGAGAGGAAAGTAGAACAAGGAGCAAAACCGGTCTCAGGTTGGGTACATTTGGTAAATAGCATGTTGCCAGGATGCCATTTATGAAGAGGCTGTGCCAGGACAATAAGGAGGGTCTGAACTGCTGTAGACAGTTAGGGAAAGAAAGAAAAAATCTGCCTCATTTCCATTTCAGTAGAAGATAAGTTTTTATTAAAATTATGTTTTTGAATTATATCCTCTTTGTTTTCTTCTTTAAATCAGTGGAGGACTCCTACGTCATTACAAAGCTATAAACAGCACTTCAGCAATGATTATACGCTAGCATTGTCATTTCTTCCTCATGCTTATTATGGGTCGTATTTCTACCTAGATTGCAAGATTATCGTAATGTTTCAGGCCAGCAAGGATTAGTAAAAACAGTACATAAATAATACAGCGTGCAACTGAAACCAGGGTATTTGAGGACAGGAAGAGGTAGGTATGGATTTTAAGTGACAGGAAACTGATTACATTAATGTTCATAATAATAAGACCTGCCAACAGAATAAGGAAAAGAGTCATCAGTTTACTACCAGTGGTGACATTTCTTGTTGTCATTCAGCAAACTAATTGCCTCCTTTGTCAGGTATGAATTCCTTTTAACAGAGACGTTAAAGGCAACGGTGCCTGGCCAAGAAGATACTCTGATTCTTAAACGTTTCCCCTGTTTACTAAAGTTCCTTTTCAAGTTTGTTTATCATTTATGCTGATGTCTGAGAAGCTATTGGGTTCTTGCTTTTCAGAACAGGGGATAGAAATAAGACAGAAAACATTATGAAGCAATTTGCCAGCCTCTATATAATAACCTAAAGCATATATCTATTTCTTCTTTAGAGAACAGGAAGCATTTAATAATTTCTGAAAGACCTACTTATCAAACTGAATTACTTTAAGCATCTTCCTATAAATCACAAAGAAAAAGTATTTTATGATTCCAGAAATGAAGCTCCTATTGCAATGAGCGGAAGTGTTAGCAAACAAACACGTCCTATTACTATGTTAAATTCTGCAAACTTCTCTAACTTCACAATGCCTACTTTACAAATAAAATTTTTGCTGAGCAATATTACTCAGTCCAAAAAAAGTGATAAATAATTAACATCGCGCCTTCTTCACTCTAGCAGCACACCTTTAGGAGATATATACAGTTCTGGGGAGAAGTGTTTGTATCTTCCTGAATTTTTGCTCTCCTCTTTGTAGGCACACACTGAAGCACTTTCTGGTGTCAATCCTGAATGATCAAGCTCAATAAAATTATTCATATTGATCAGGATTTACTTCTTTTGCATCATCAGGTTATGCATCCAATTAGTAGCCTGTAAACAGGAATCATACCAGACTGAAGAGATTTTACTTACAACAGCCAATGCACTCATATCAAACAGGGCTCCTAACATTACTTTGCAACTTCCATGTGCCAAACAAACAAACCAACCCCTTAAGAATTTAACATTTACCTCAGTAAAGCACTTACGTCTG
Organism: Aptenodytes forsteri; assembly: GCF_000699145.1. Classification (NCBI taxonomy): domain Eukaryota; kingdom Metazoa; phylum Chordata; class Aves; order Sphenisciformes; family Spheniscidae; genus Aptenodytes; species Aptenodytes forsteri. The sequence goes on along the minus strand of NW_008795322.1, from coordinate 1,260,907 downwards.
TTCTGCATTGCTACCAAACAGGTAGCGATTTTTCTTTTCTCAGTTGCTTTAAAATCAATAATATATGTCAACCTTACAAAACAGCAGCAGAGATACAGAGCTTTACGCAGCTATAGCATACACATTTATTGGAAAAAAACAAATGAACAAAACCAAAATGTCCAAATTGTCTATTAGTCAGAACATGTGTAACATCACATACATAATGGTTCAACCCCCAAGAAAAAGCTTTAAACACAATTTTAATGTATCTTTTCAGAAGAAGAGAGGCCAGAAGGCAAAGTGGCTAAGCACATTAGTAGTTATCCCTTCTATTACAAGGCTTATGTGCCATTACCAGTAATGACAGTTAATTGGAAGATCAGAACTGTGATCCGAGCCACTGTGCGAGTCTCTTAAAAACAATGACGCTACCTATAGAGTTATGTCCTATCAAATAGTATTCTGTGATGTTATAACACTGCAGCAGCGCACACAAACACGATTGTACAGAGTATACACTGCCAATCAATGTGCCAAAAAAGCACAAGTGTCTTAAAATGTCTCTCCCATAGTCCGAGTGCAAAATTGGACACCGAAAATGAGTGGAGCTAGGATGGCCGCAAGTTATCATTTAGTACCAACAAGCTGAAATAAAAGTTAGATGTCTAACATCAGACGCACTGAGAAAACATTTCTAAGCTGGTACAGAGCTGGGGATGTTAGCACTCAATTCAGCCTTAAAGATGGATAAAATTCATCCAGTGATTTTCACAAATCAAAATGCTAACACTTAAAACTTCATGGTCTTGAACGTGAACCCTTGAAACAAAGGGTAAACACTCACAGAGCTCTACACATAAGATTACAAAATTTTCAGATTCAAGCGGCTATTAATTAAACAAACGCAGATTTAGTCTTACTAACTCACTGCCATTGCCCATACCTTTCCTTCTGTAACAATTGGTAATCTAACAATTTAATTTGCATTTTTGACACTACAAAAATCTATCAGAGGAAACTAAAAAAAGTATCTTTCATGCTTTTGTTTCCCTGTGAAAAGGGATTTATTTTAAAAATACAAGTTTTAGGGTCTCCTCTATGTTAGCACATACCTACGGGTACTTAGGAGAATTAAATTTAGGTTATTTGAGAAATATGTATTCAATTTATTTTCAATGAAATATTTCCTATAGAATTTTATCAGAAGAACTTCATCTAGTTGCCACTTGTGAGTACTTTCAAAATAAAATTTTATGGCTTGACGCTGATAAGGTATATCCCAAACAAGGGCTAACATGATATCTCTTATAGGCTCCCTTAGGGATATTGCTGACTTTCTGCTAAAAACACCCTCACCTTTTAATAAATCACCCACAAACTTCATCAGAGTATTACACAGGTTTCCCAACGAATACTCACACTACAACACCAGCAGCTGCTACAAGCACAAGGCAGTTTAGTTTAGCTGTGTTTCCACAGCATGTAACAAAACACAGTATGAAAATGGTTAGCTTAGTTCAAAGCCTCCTAACACAATGGCTGAGCTACATAACTACTAACAAGAACTTTTGTTTTCCAAATATATATGCAGCATATTTTTAATCTCTCTACTGTTACTTTACAATTCATTGCGCTTCTTTACTGAACTCACTTCGCATTTTAAGCCATTTCCAAACACAATTTGATCAGAAGGCTTCAAATCAAGAAGAAAACAGAATTTGTCAGTGGATGCTACATGCCTCAATCTAGAGACACAGTTAATTTAAGATGGAAGAGGTTTATTCCACTTTCTTTCTTGTTCCTAAGTTTGGACAGCATGATCTCTGTGATGAATCTGTGCAATGTGTTCAATAGGAGTACAATTTAGGAATCATTTTGCCTGGAGAGGGATATTTTCCATGCATTCAAAAGAGACAATTCCCCTCCATTTTCACACACTCATATTATAACTACATGACTTAATACTGATGTTATGAAAACAAGTAAATCTTTTTCTGGTTTCAGCATTGTCGATCAAGCTTTTCTCCAGTGCCATAACAGGATCCAACCCTCATTGGAGTATCCATTTGCATGCTGTGCTGCCAACTCTGTACTATGAGATCTCCGGTTGGAAAGAAAGCCTGGCATTTTATTTGTCAGTTTTTCACCAGTAAGATAAGCAAAGACTCCAATTCAGGGGGCAACAACAACAAAAAAAATTATTATATCAGATCCTACTAAAGCATAAGGAGTTACTTATGGTTCCAATATATAAACAGATTTTCACCTTCCTGCTCATGTACCTTAAAGTAATGAACAATCATCCCTGTGATTTCACATGGATTACTTGTATATTTAATATCAGAAACATAGCCTAGCCACCTACCGATGCAAAGCCACTGAACGCAGTGTGAGCGAGCTATTTTACTGATGGCTAGTTATGCTGCATGTGCATAAAGCTTTGCATGTGACTTTTTGCAGCCTCGGAATCAAGGAATAGGCTGCATGAGGGAGGCACGTATCTGACATTCCCCTATGTTCTTTTTGGTACATTATATTATATTTCAACAGGGGAATACTTTAACATTCTGATAATATGTATAAAATATGTATAAATGCCTTTATGACATTCCAGTCACCAAAGTGCAAAAGTCTTTTCCTTCCTTAACCATAATTAATCATCATTATCAGTATCCCACCAGGACACAGACACATTTTTATCATTAAAAATTTGGTATTTTAAGACAGGGGAAAAAAAAGACATAAATTGGTTGTGATGAAAATACAGGAACCGGTATGACTGAAGCAGGTTTATAAGAGGAACACTGATTAAGCTCCTGAAAGGATACTGATTATGATCAAAAAAAGTGCTAAAAAAAGTTTCTCAGCAGATATGCTAGGTGTTACAAAAACCCCTACTTAACTAATGGAGCTACCTTGAAATGTTCTAAATTATTTACAGGAGTAAAACATTTATTGACTCTGGTCAATACGGTATTTGTTACTGATATTAAAGCTCCCAGAAATAACAGTTATGAGGATACAGAAACAGAAGCCAGAAAGGAGTTTGAAAGCCCAGCAAGAGAGTGTTGTCTAGTATAAGAAAGAATATTGGTATAGCATAAGTATCATATATAAGCATACAACTGAATGTAAGTCCATAAATTAATGTAATAGTAAAATAATAAAAGTAATTTACCCTGTATCACATTAACACACAACTAAATAAACTAAATAACATGCTCTGTTTTAGAATTAACATTTTAGCCTTCAGGCCATGTTTTTCAAGACAAAATTAATGTGGCAATATTCTGACAAAGGTGATACTGTAATAATACAAGGGTGATTTAATTGCAAATAGTAAATCAGTAGAATAAAATATTTAAAACATTGTGAAAGACCTTAAAAATTGATACAGTTTACAAATAGCTGTGAAATGGATAGCTCAGAAGATAGAAAGGATACCTTTCTCTGTTTCACAGAACAGGGCGTCTGTCGATTGTTTTGTTCATGTATTTAGGTGGCTTGCAAGTATGACAACATTCTTAGGGTTTAGCATTGTTAAACAACTTACTTGACTTATTAACATTAAGGAATGTTAAATATAAACCACTATTTCTATAATACAAGCATACAATACTTAGTATAATAATTTATGTAAATTTTGCATGACTTTAAAAGGAAGACCTAATTAAAAAGCATGCATTTAATAGACCTATTTTTATCTGTATCTAAATCAAGATTTAATTAATAACCTTTTTGAGCCAGCACTTAAATTTTGCTACTGTTCTTCAAGGTGTAAGGAACTCCACACTTTAACAGATTCCATATTCTGTACCTCCTCAAAGATAATTACATTTGCATTGTACAGCCATAAATAGAGAATCTGTACTTATTTACATAATATGGATACTGTAATAAATGTCACATTGATCAAAGTCTCCAAAGAAATAGATAAGATCTGACTCATACAAAACCACTAAAGGCATACTTCATCAGCTCTGAAAACGAGTCACTTCCAGCTGGGAAGTCTTTAGTTCTTGCCACAAGAGCTATGGGATTTAAGGTGTGAGTGAGTTGTACATATGAAAGTCCAGCTTGCCCTTGAGTTGCAAGTGTGGTGCAGCTGGGTATCAGGGCTGCATCTAGGAGCACACCCAGACCACTCAGACCACGGATTCCCTGGGTGGCCCAAGAACTCCCAGGCCCATCGTCCACACAGATGACACCCAAAAGCAACCCTGAAACATCATCTCACAGAGTGTTATCAAATGTATAGTTCTCAGTGCATGTATTTTCCATGTACCCAACAAATGAAAACTGCTGCTGAAAAAAACAGCAAGGACAACTGCTGCTGAAAAGACAACCATGACTTAGAAATCTACTTTGTAGGCTTGAATTAGAGCCAATTGTAACAACAACAAAATTATCAAAACATGTCTAAAGCATTTTGGTCTTCTATTTAGGCAGTGCATGTTTACATTGATAAATAACAAGTGCAAGATTGAGGAGAACTGTGACAGTTTTATTTTAGGTAAGTAAACAATCCGAAACAAAACCTTACAGGGAGGGGGAAAGAAAAAAAGAAGAAAAAACCCAACAAAGCCAAAACACTAGAGATTGTGTTTTTAGCTTTCTCTAAGTTGACCGAGACATTTTCAGCATTCATAGCATTCATGAAGTGTTCATGAAGCATAACAGAAGCTACATAAGCAAACCTAAATCTGCTATATTGTTTAACAACCTTAGGGAAAAATCAGTTCTTCTGCTTGAAACCCTTCAGGTACAATATTTAAAAGAGCCAAAGAGCAGTTCACACGAAACTAAATAGTATTAGTTCCTATCATTGTACTCCTACTAAAGTATTAAAGAAAAAATTATTCTCTATTCAGTTTGTTAAAATATGGTTTTGGGGGACAATACTCACTCCACCTGAATAATGCAGGTAACTTATGACCCTCACCTTTCCCTTCTCTTGCCAGCCTCTTTCCCTCAATTGCCCACCTTCTGGCAGTCTGTCAAACTGGGTAAGATAGGGGATCCTGTCCGGTAACTGATAAATGAAGCACTGAGAAAAGCTCTAGAGTTTGCCCTGTCTTCTGAGATGATTAAGTTGGCAATTTAGTAGGTGTTTTTAGCACTCAAGCCTCAATGTCAATTGAGAGTTCTGCAGATGAGATGAAGTAGAAGATGACACTATCTCTTGAAAAGGGGGAATTGAGGGAGCATTTACAATCTGCTTTGAAGCATTTGTATTTTTGACACAGAAATGAAGTTTTCAAAATATGACTGAGAAGTATTGGGTGCTTGGAGCCTGAGGTAAGAGAAATGCTTACGTTCACCATCCAGCATAGAGAACAATAACAGGTGCAATGAAACTAAGGATTTGCTTATTTATGCTGGGTGCAAAAGCACAGAAATCACAGAAAAAGCCCATCACAAGGTATAGCCCAAGAAATAATGCTTTGACATTCTCTTGCAAAAGCTGTGCAGCAAAACATCTCAGGGCACCTGAGCCCTCTGGAATACTCAACATGCTACTTACACCTTGTGAAGGGGACGTCACTCTTTACACCTGCCAAGGTATACTGCCAGACGCTGACTGCATAATCACTCACGACACTTTCCAGAATGAGTCTGGATGTGAAGGCCTGGGAGACAGCATCATCAGAGTAAAACACGGGCAATATTCAGATGTAGACAGTTGGCAACTGCTTTTATCTGAGCTAACGTCATACTTACATTGGTGTCCTTATGACAGATTGGGTATGGATACCACACCTAGGAACAGAGCACAATATAGAAGGACATGAAGCCCAACCACATTGCAGCATTATGTCTATTGAAGGAGTCATTTTATATTAAACGTGAATGACTGTAGCAAGGGCAAAATAAAAATACATTTCCTCAAGAAAGTAGGATTTCTCGTAACAAAGAGATTTTCAATTCATTAAAACCAGAAGCCTTCTGACCTTCTAGTCAACTACAGACGGGGGACATTCTGTTTCTGAACTATGCAAATGGTAACACAAAAATCAAGAATTTTTATTATCCTTTTCCATATGCATAAACCACACATTCTACTTTAAAATTACATTGTACTGTGGCCTTCTAACTCTGAGTGACTGTTGCTAGCTAAGTTTCATCATTTAATATGTAGCACCTGCATTTGGCATAATAAAATTAAGCATTCCCTTGGAAATTAGATAGCTAGAATGTTTCTGTTTCCTTTTTAGACAAGGAGAAGACCTGCCTCCAAATTAGTATCTTTGATGTTGACTTTTCATCAGTAATAGAGAACCTGGTTTAAAAATTAAAAACCCAAACATCAAAATGCATGAAAAAGCTGTTAGAACTATGCAGTGAGGTAACAGTACAAAGTCACTGGATTCGAAGGCTGCTTCTGCTTTTCAGGATCTGATGAAAAAAGCCACAAACTTGTTTGGGAATGAAAGCAGAATAATCTTTGTGAACTTTCTGCCGAAATGACTAAGACTGGCTACTATCAAAGAAAACAATGGCTGGGTTCAGATGCAGGCTTAGCTCCTTTAGCTCTAATTAAGACTTCCTTCAGAAGACTATCCTATGCTAGTTGCAAAGTAAATGGGAAAACTCCCTGTTTCTGATAGTTTCCCAAATATTTTCAAGTGACTGCAACCCGAGGGGGGAGCTGCCTGGGACTGCGCTGTGGCACAGGGAAAGGAGAAGGATTGTCTGATGAAATAGCAAGGGCTCTGCCTCCTGCTGACAAGACGAACATAGCACCATGAAGTTTGCCCTGAAATGGAATATTATCAGAAACTAATTTTAAACTTGTGTGCCTATCCTGGAGAAGTATTTACATTAAGTAGGTCGGATGCTGCTCACAGTTATTTTTTCAGCTCCTGTTAGGCCTACAGGCAACACCTCTGTTCAATTGTTCTGAATGCTGTTAAGTACGGTGTACACGTATGGGAAACAACTCCTTTATTCACCTTCTTTTTCTTTGACGAAATATATGAATGCAAGCTGTGATCATAACATGACTGGTATATTTAAAACAGTTACACTCTCAAGAGAGATGGAAGTCACATGAAAGAAAAAGGAATGGGCAAAAGAGACTAGAGAGATTTGAGCCATCGCTTGACCAGGCAAGTCTTTAGGCATGCACAGAAATTGGCTATTGTGTTAAAATCATTGCGTTTGGACAAGCTTCTTTCCTACTGCATACTACTGGTAACTGACTGCTGAAAGAAAGAAGCTAAACCCCCGTAACTGACTGCTGAAAGAAAGAAGCTAAAAAAAACCCCCAAAACCCAAACTCACAGTGGTTAAGAAAGTGAAACACACAATAAAGTAGCCACAGATCCAGTGGGGAAAATGCAGAGTGACACTTGAGAGAGGCGAGATGTACAGAAAATGCTCAGAAAGAATGGGGGCAAAAAACCCCAAAGGCTTTGCTAACCCAGCGAGCATTTCAAAAGCGGTTGCAGAGTGCCCTGTTAAATACTGCGAGCATTTAACAAGCTAATTCTAAGCTCCCCATAGTGAAGAAATGAATGGGAGCAAAGCCACAGCAGCTCTAGCAGGACAAAGCAACGGAAGAGTGGCATAATGCACTATGTTTGTCCTTCTGCAAGACATCAACAGAACCTTCAGACATTTAGGATAACACAGATCTACAGATACACAGCATAAAAAAAGACATTTCTTCCTCTTCCCACTGATAATCACTAGCTCTAAACAGCATTATTGGCCTCCTTTGAAATCTCCAATTCTGCAATTACCAGGGAAGCTCCTCTCACTGCCACGATGAGTAGGGGACAGAGGCAAAGAGGGAGGGAGAGAAAGATTTGCCATAGATGAATCCTCTCTGCTTTCCTCTGCCCTGTGCAGCTCCAAGCCTCCCTCCCTCTCCTGGGAACACCCACCTCCTCCGCCATATATCCCTGGTCATGGTGTTTCTGGATTGCTTTTCACCATCTGCCATTTTATACCAACAAAGTGATTTTATGATCCTATCATATTTATGAATTACTTCACGCACTTCTGGGGTGAAACACAAACTATTTAACATTGTATAGCAAGCTACGTAATTGTTCACAAAATGAAATCAAGAAGGCTGTATCTAATTAAAAGTACTTGGGGAATCTACTGTAAGCAGAAGGTATTGTAATTATCTTGTTTCAATGCAAATGTACCCAGTAATGAGAACAGTGTAAGCAAAGTATCTAGCCTTTACCTTCAGGGACACACAGGTGAAGCTCGAAACACTTCTGATGATACTATGCATGTCAACACAAAAAACCCCTGTCAAATAAAATTCATACTACAAAACTCTCAGATGTTTGATTTTTTAAACAGGAAAACTCAGTCCAAACTCCCAACTTTAGCAAGTTAATGCATTAAATGTATACGTGCGGGCTTTTCCAGGTATTGTAAACTAAAAAGCAGTTGCAGAAAGCCAAACTAAGAAATAATAACAAAATCTATCAACAAAAACTTTGCTTATAAAATATTATCAAAATATTTGATACACACTTTCTCAAAGACATGAAGGATGTGATTAAATGGGTAGAAAATCAACACTAAAAATAATATTCTGGGTTTCCTTATTCTGTAGTACAGAACTGTAATGTATGTTTTATTTTTTCATGTTACCTAGTCACAACTGCATGTAATTTAATAAAGTTTAGGTGAAGAAGTGTTCTTGTATAACAGCTTATTATCTCCATAAACGTAACGGGATGTTTAACGAGGCCTCAGCTTTCCTATCTCAGTCAGCGTGTGGTTAGTACTCGACCTGTTTTCTTCTTGCACACCAGCATGTTCTTTTTTTGACATGGGAGACCTGGCAGGATGTTTGCTAGGTCTCCTGAGAACAATGCTGCTCTTGCAGTGTCAGATGTGCTTGTGGAATACTGCTTTCTGACTTTTAGCTCCTTGCTTAAACGACATGGAAACTCAGATAAATATAATAAGATCTAAAAATCCCAAACAACAACAAAACAAATATAGTTGTAGATAAATCAGGCTCAAGAGCATCTGCTAAGTGATTCTAGCAGCTTAATATGAGCACAGAAAAATTCCCACCAAGTTTAAACACACTTTCCCAGAGAAATCCTTGAGTGAAGTTGTGTGTTCCTTTACTCACCATTTACCTGAAATATCAGGACTTACATTTATTAAGCTATGGCATAACCTTATCAATGTTTAATTTCTATTTGATTTGAGTGGGACTTATATACATGTCAACTCCTGCAATATGACTGAAGCACATAGAGAAAAATCTAGGAGGGAATGAAGGAAGATTTATTCAAATGTTCAATCACACTGACTTGCCAAGCCACAAAGATTGTGGGGGAAGAAGTAAATAAACAAACAAACAAATAGATTTTTTCAAAAAATCAACACACATTACCTATAATTTATTTATAATTTCTCTCTCACATACCTCCACCCTAGTATGAACACAATTTTCCTATGATAAGGAAATAAACCAGAATAAGGCATAAGAAATAGCTTTATCTCCAACATGACAAAATACTTGCTTTTCAGATTTCTCAAGATGTCTGTGTAAATAGATCTGTAACTAAGGGGTGATTTGGTTGAGCTTGCATCTTCACTGAAGCTTCTTTCTTGCTGTGTACATATCTATGTTGAACCCTATATGGAGCTGATGGGAAAGGCTACAGACGCAGCTAGGCTGGGATGTGTTCTTTAAGATGAGAATATATACCTTAACTGCACTTTGCTATTTAGGAAAGCATTTTATCTTTGAAGAAAGTTAAAATGCTTCCCTACAAAGGAGAACAAAAAAATTAAATGGAGGGTAAGCCACTAAATTTATAGGACCAGTGCAGACCTAGTGTTAAATGTTTGTTCCACACAATTTGGTTCTCACTTCTGCACTGAGACCTCAAAAGCGAGTGCCTGCAAGCACTTCTCTTTGAATGTATGTAATCTGTCTCACAGTCACTGGGTAAGCTTTATTGCAAGATTTGGACTTTCCATAGATGCATCACAGCTCAAAGAATGCCCATTAAATGGTGGTTTGCAGTATCTGATCACAAGAGCTGATTAGACAGAAAGTAGGAAAAAAGGCTGCCCAGCATTAGTGTGCATACATTAGAAGCAAGAAAATACTACTTCTACACCCAGAAACTATAATTTACAAAATGTGAGAGGATAAAGTAGATAAATTAATATCTAGAGGATAAAGAGGATAGAATGAAAATACAAGATTTCACTGAAACATTAGCATTTTCCAATTTGCAATATTTAAGCAAAGCAGATAAATAATCTTGAAATTCTGTTATCAAGCCTGCTGACAGCCAGACACAGCAGCTGTATAAACTGCTCTAGAACATTTGACTGTAAATGCTAACTCCACTTCTGAAGTTATAGTGCAAAAATAATAATAAATCCAGACAATTTAATTACTTCAGAGTAAAGTAAAGATTTGTCTTTGAATATGGCTGACAGACTCATTTTTACTCAATTAAACCACCATCCTCCAGCTCAAATGAGGCCTTGATGGTATCTTACCTTATAAAAAGGGGGAAGAAAATTTCAGGGAGGAAAAACTACAGTACCTTGTCTAATTTTTGTGTAGACGTAATGATCCAGCATTCTGTCAAGCCACAGCTCATACAAAAAAAAAGGCATTCTCTGGTCTGTTCAGTGTCACTGCTTTTAAATGCAGTACATGTAATAAAAAAAAAAAAACTGATTTGGAAATGTTGCTGTTGCATCCAACAGTGGCATGGATAACACCAGAGAACGGGCTAGGGGTCCCATCCGCGTGTTCCCAAACAACTGCATGACCAGACGTGCAAGCAAGATGCACCACATTTTTTACCAGTCGATAAGGACTGACAGTGATTTCAATCTGCCTGGTTGTTTCACGCTTGTATAACCACCCATTTGGCCTCAAGCCAACGGCCCCCTTTCAGCAAACAACTCCCTTCAAATTAATAGGGGTGTTTTGTCCCTTTGAATTTAATGGTAGCTTTTAATTTTGTGCAGGGTTTCTTTGCTTACTAGGGATAAAATTAATCCTAGGCTTAAAGTACATGTAGATAAAGCAGAACAGTGACAAAGCACCTCATAGCAATAGTCATTTTCATGTCAGCTAATCCCACCGATACAGTGGTAAGATCATCAATAAAAAGAAAATACAGATGTAAAAATAGACACAATTGTATCTTGGCAATGTACAGGTTAATGAAGAAAGTTAGTTATCATAGTAAAATCAACCTTAGTATTTTGATCACTGACCTTCCAGTAAGTTTACCAGTAGAACAGAAACTGAATATAAAATAAGGTCTCAGCTACACAGACATTCCAAAATTCTTTAAGTCTGCTTCCCATTTCAGTCATGCAATCACACAAGGCAGCTTTCCTTGCATTGAGCACAACCAAAAAGCTCTCTTGGTGCTGTATCCCAACAGGACAACCCATATTATCTGTTGTGAAAGAAAGAAAAAAAAAAAAGTCTGCATAGCTACTGTATTCTGGTAGCTTTCTTGAATAATTAAGAGAATTTTGTAGTAAGATAAAATGCTTCTTTTTCTGATTCCTTGTGGTGACTATTTAATAATGTATTCTCTGATTATTTTATTGATGAAGAACAGATGCATGCTTATTCCAGTAGATAATCTGGAAAATATAAGAGATTAGCAATCTTTAGTTTTCTCAGCCCACACTGGTGACCTGTCAGCGGAACAAGAAGGAATGGTGAGCTGTTTGTCCTCTTCTTCTTTCATCCAAGAAGAGAAGTTCTTATGAGTGGATAACCTTTGCATTTTTAAGTTCTACTGCCTCCCCCCCCCCCCCCCCCCCCCCGAAAAACAAACCACGGTAAAAAAGAATAAGAGCAGCTTTGGAAACGCTCTGGGGTAGAAGCTGGGAATTTGGGCTATTTTAAAATATGAGCAAAGAAAGTAAAGAGGACAGATATTGGTGATACACTTCATTTACTTAGCTTTTGAAATGGTCATGTGACACATTTATCTGACAGTCTTCCTCAGGATTTGAATCCTAGCGATGTTTTATTCAGCATGCTGGAAAGACCAAATTTTATCAGTGGCCCAGTGTTCCTAGAGGATGATAGTCCAATCTTGGACTCTTATTTTGTTTAAAGATCAGGTAAAACTTTAGAAGCTAAGTCTGCATGCAAACATGCAACCAAAACATGAGACACAAGTACATAATGGACTACACAATAGCACTATAGAAATCTGAAAGCAAGTATAACTTAATTTGTGATAATCTACTTGGCAACACAACACACAAAGTTAAAGAAAAGAAAAAAGGGAGGTTTACGTTTCTGTTGTGATTATATCAAGCACTGTAAAGGAGAAGACATCGCACTGAGGTTAATTGGGAAAAAGGAAATTATTCTAAAAATTTCAAAGCAATGGAAAAATAACTTCTATTTATTTAAATTAAGTGTTCCAGACCAGATGAAAGCAACTGATGAAAAGCACATTGTTTGATGAGGTTACGTATTTGCAAGCCAGGTGATTAGCTTTCATTAAGAGGAAAAGGGAAAACAAAAGAAAGAAAGGAAAAAAGTAAAAGTTGTGTTATCCACTAGCACAGAAGCACAATGACAGTTTTAACCAGGTTTATTGAAATGTTTCCTTTGCATTTCCCTCTGCAACAAACCAAACAATCTTGTCACAAACTCTAATGAACCTTCTAACAAACAAACTAAACCTTTGACAACTTCTCTGCCATACCCTGACCTGCTGCATGTTAAGGAAATTACAATAATTTTTTTCTCTAGATGATCTACTTTTCTAAGTCCACCATTTGCCAAGAATTACCATGCCCTGGATTCTGAAATGCCCCAGCATAATCTTAAAACATTTTTATATAAATCAGCAGTACCACTAGTCTAAGTCCCTTCATCACCTCTTGTAGGCCAGCAATGCTGTGTGCATTCATCCTCTCACTGCAGCTTTGGCCCGTTTCTTACCAATTAAACTTTAATTGGCTGGAGACTTGTCGTGCAAATAACTCCGTTCCCCATATCCCCTCCTTAGACAAACCTCCTAGACTTGTTAGGGAAGGGAAAAAGTCCACTTTGCCAGTGAGAAAGGTCAGCGCAGGAAAGACCCAGGAAAAGGACTGACCAGTAATAAGCAGAGAAAAAAAAATAAAGGATTGTTGAGGTAAAATTAAAAAGCAGAACTCACTCTGAAAAAGCAACGTAAGGTCTCTCAAACCAGTTGGGGGTTTCATCTGTCTTTACAGGAGTAAGAAATACATTTAAAGCACAGGATCGCAACGGAGCTGAGTAAGACCAATAGTCTTCCTTGAATCTAACTTGTATACAGGGCCAGCAAAGTATAAAAAAGCTTTGTTCTGACACTTTCTCCTTATCTCCCTCTACTTCCAGCACATATTCAGGATGTATCCAGGATTGTGCTTTTCTTCCTGGATAATGCAAATCCCACCTCCCCTCTGATAGAAAAGATGCATATACATGCCTATAGACAGTTGAATAGGAAGTTGAAGAAAAAAGCTGAATAAACAGCTCAGACCTGACAAGGTTTGCCTAATATTCGATACTTATTTAAGAAATAAGAGATGCATATACATGCCTATAGACAGTTGAATAGGAAGTTAGAAAAAAGCTGAATAAACAGCTCAGACCTGACAAGGTTTGCCTAATATTCGATACTTATTTAAAATGTTTAATACAGGTACCCCTAGCACCTACTTTTACATTTCAGAGTTGAGAAACTTAGCGTGTAAGCAGAATTGGTCGGGAAATCTCCATCAAATAAAATACTGACAAAAAGACGTTGTGAAACCAAGAAATATTAATAAAAACATCTTTCCCATGATCAATAGCAAAAACCCAGCAGAGATCAGAAAAAAAAATAAACAAACCATCTATTGTATTCCTAAAGCACAAATTTGGCTCTAACAGAATAGATGCCTAGTCAACAGATTAAAACAAAACCAAACAAAAACAACCCCACACTTTACTGGGAATTCCTATAGGTACTTGTTAGAGGCCAACCTTTGACCTTCTGCTTCAAAATTCCCAATGTATAATTTTGGCAGTAGTGCTTTGTCACACTGTAACTCAAACAGTTGAATGCAACTAATGCTCCTATAACAACAGCCCCATTTTTCTGCAGAATTCATCAACCACACACAAAACAAAGTACTTTAAATCTCAGTGTTACAACAGCTCTTAAGCACTGTAGAGGCAGCAATTCTAACAAACTAATGTCATATACAATACTTGTTCGTACATTAGGTTTATACAAGGAGCTTTTAAAAAATAACTGCAGGTGTTGCATCATGGCAGTGCTTATAAACTATCAGAAAAGCTCTTCTGAAGTGTCTCTCCTGGCTGCAGGGAAGTGGCTTACTGCTGAATTTCTATGGGCTCCCAAGACTGATTTGAAAAAAGCAAACCAAGAATGAACGACTGAACTTTTTACCAGAGCCAAGCACAGCTGAGCTAACCGGTAAGCTTCTGGGTCACCAATAATTTGATTTGCAGCGGTTCCTCCTGGTAGAAGAACGTCTTCAGTAGGGACTTCAACCATGCATGAGAAACTAGCTGTTTGCAGCAGTAAATGTTCATGCTATAGAACAATACCACTTAAAAAATTCAGCCACTTGAATTGTATGCTAAAGGTAAGACCAGTAGCACTTGTGACAACCCACGGAGGTTAATGCAAAACACTCAAGTCAGCAACACAGAATATTTTTCATTAGAGCTGTTGTACTATTGCTGATATGAATCATTCAGGACTGCAAAGAAAACATGCTCAGTTTCCCTACTCTTGCCACATGGTGGTAAAGTATTATATGACCCCGGGCAGAAAGGGTCAGGGCTAGGTAAAAGACTGAAAACCAGAGGACTTGTCAGTGATGAGCTGCAGGCTATGGCTAAAGGAATTCTTTTGCGAAGTGCTCACAATTTTAAAGATGATAATTTACCTATTTTTTTAAAATAGTGACCCCAGAAGTCCTAGTAATGTTGCAATCTGAAACATTCTTATTGAATTAATCTATACGATCTTTTTGCATTAAATCCCAATTCTAAATCATTGGTCAGATGGGGAAGATTCAGGAAATACCTCTGGGAGCACAGTTCTAACTCAGGCAGAAGACTAGACTTTGCTCTTAGTCCATGTATATCAAATTCTATCCATGTATTAAAATAATTTCTTCTTTGCACATAGGAACATACATATGGTTCTCATCTATTCTTTTATTAAGTAGGGGATGATATTTCTCTCATGGTATAAAAACCCATGCATACCACTTTTTATACAAAGATGATTTCCTGCAGTATTTAGTTGTAAATTTGCAAAAATCAGCCCTATCAGAAATAATTGACTGAAATTTACTGTGCACCCAGCAAACAGCCTGAGAGACTGGGCTTCTAAAATTGTAGAACAAAAAGAAAAAGCTTAGCAGCTTACACTTTAACATAGTAATCTATACCATAATTTGTTTGCTGTTGTGACACCCAGTGTGTTCATTTCCAGTGTCATGCTTAAGAGAGTCCTCAAAGATTCCTCTCAAAAAGACAAAGATTAGTTTCATATGCAACTTCAATTATTCAGCTCAAATTGAAAAAAATAGACAAGACATCGTGAAACTGCTTTAAATATTTAGGATCACATTTTTGCACATCTTTCTTTATTGTCTTCTCTTAAAGCAAGTACTGCAGTTTACTGGAAAAAAAAAATCATTAAAAGGAATCTCAAACTGTCACAGAAAGAACTGTGCAGAAACTGAAGAGAGACCAGTCCTCTGCTGCACCGTCATTCACATCTGCAGCAGAACATCATGGCCAGGGCTTTATGGATATTCACAGGGTCTACCTGCAAATACGGGTAACTCCCAGGAAAGCATTACAATTCACTTCATACATACTGGAAACTAAACCACATCATCTGCTGTGCTTTTGTGGTAGGACGGATGAGTAGCCATCTCACCTGAATGGTGTCAAGTAGACTATGCCATGAGCTGAGATATAAACCAGCATAACCAGAAATGGCACCGACGTTTTCTCAGGGAATATGAGA
This sequence comes from Aptenodytes forsteri, assembly GCF_000699145.1. NCBI lineage: Eukaryota > Metazoa > Chordata > Aves > Sphenisciformes > Spheniscidae > Aptenodytes > Aptenodytes forsteri. Next base: position 1,244,897 of record NW_008795322.1, on the reverse strand, counting down.
ATAAGGGAAGAATAAGGGCAGTTATCAGCAAATACAATACACAAATGTCACATTTGCAGTATGTAGGAGAAAGGAAGAAGAGCTCTTGCTTGCAACTGCCAAAGTCGATTTTGGTTCACCTCTTGGGGCAAGTCCCAAAAGCATATTTTCTTTGGGTTTTTAGGGTGAATTTTTTTGTTGTTCTTGGTTTTTTAGCTTTTACAAAACTCTGTCATGTTTCCCCCCTTGCTACACGCATTACATTATTGCTAGTATGGCTCCTGTTTCTTTACTCTTTGATGGTAATGTTCCTTCTGCAAAGAAAACTTTTTCATAGGTGTCCTCTCAATTATAATTTTTTTAATAAAATACATCTTATGTTACAGATCCATCTCTGAGTAAACATTTGTTTTCCCAGTGTTTCCTTTCAAACATGCATCATAGCTTTCTGTTAACATTTGCATTTGCTTCTCCTGCTTGGACGTAGCAGGAAGGCTAGAGATCTGGGAAAGGGGAAGGGCAGAGGGAAAAGAGACAGCTTTTTTTAGATAATGATTCTACCTCCTAGAAAAACTGAAGTATGCCTTCAGACATAACTAGACTAATATCAAGATATACCACAGCATAAAAATTGTTGCCAAAGTTCAGTCATTTAAATAGTATCATAGTAATCAGGTCTCATTAAGAGGATATTTACATACACTGGAATATCAACCAAATTCTGGCTCCAGCAAATGAGCTCAGTTTGTGAGTGTACAAAATCCCAACACGGATTGGGGGAAACAATACATCCTGAGAAATGATACAGCAGTATTCCTTTTAACATATTGCATATAAACACATCGTGATTTCTGAAACTACCATTGGAAAATAGAATTTCCTTAGTTTAAAGTTATCTCATAGGCACATATGCTGCAGTTGCTGCTAAAAGTAATGATAGCATTGTGCGAGGCAGCCAGCAGGACTATTCAAGCCCCTGAATCTGATCTTTGGGAGAAAACAGCTATCCTTCAGTCTGAATAACAAGGTGTTTCAAGCTGATTATTTTCACATACACACTCATTCTCTTTCTTTTTATTTTGCCAGATGCTATATTTAACAAACACAGGTTGAAGCAAGATGACACCGTTTCTGTTATGTACAACCCAGGCGAGGTTAATCAGTGATCCTCCAAGCGTATGGTGGCCTCAATTGCTTATCTGTCCCAGCAGCTCACTGGAAGGGCCAACAGTGTGGAAGACTTATACTTGAGCCTCCACATTTGCAACTTAATGTAGGAACAAATCACATGACATTGAAGTGGCTATATAAAGATCATCTCACATAAGCATTCTTCTCTTCACCATGTCCTGGGGTCTATTTCAATTACAGTAAAAATAAATAAATAGATTCCTTCTGTGATATCAACTGTCTAGATATGTAACGATTTTCCCAATAGGTCTATTGCTTTAAGCCTTTATTCAACAGGACTACTCATCTGATTAATTGATCATCAATATAAACTTCAGTTTTATAAGACTAATTTTTAACTCGTTGGGATAAGAGAGTTAATTCAATATATTGAATTAAATATCACCTTGAATCACCTTGTAAAAACATGAAAGTCCTTGCAGATTCTTTGTTATAATGTTATTGAGGGTAAACCTGCAGGAAGAGGGGGAACAACTCTTCCTAGAAACATAATCTCACTGATTTCTATAGGTACAGCTGACACTTCAGTACGTAACAGTAGGAAGTAATTACCACACATCCAACAGTCCCCTATGACCTTTAATGCTTTTTGCACTGTGGCTGTCAGTTTAATAGAGTTTAGCTACTTACAAGAGCTAATTAACATTCTGGCAAAGTATACTCAACTTCACGTGCCCCAGCTGTACCATACAGGTGTTTGCATCTTGTGCTCGTAATAAATAAGTGAAAGGCACCCACTGCCGGGATGCCATTCAGACTGCCTTGAAGAGTAAGTCCAGGTATTGCCTTCTGAGTGAAGTGCCCATGCTTTCTAAGGAGCTAGCAACAAGCTATTTCCCCACCCCCAGTCTATTTCTAGCATATTTGGTCACTTTAGATCAACAGTCTAAGCTAGTTCAACACTTAATAGTCAAAGCCAACTTTCACATGCTTCTACTGTTTCAATCTCCTAGTTGATGTTATGCAGCTGCCTGCCCAGAGAACCTTGCTATGGGCAGACATACCACAGGACAGTAAGGAATTGACACAAAATTTTTTGAAAGCTAGATAAATTCAACGAAAAAGAGATTAATAGCTGCCTAAAATTTAAGTTATGATTATCTACAACACGGAGGCTCAAAACTACCAATTTTTTTTGGAAATACTAAGAAAGCTGTATGTGAAGGACAGAAGACCATGACTTCACTCGGCTCCAGTGTGGCCTCAGGAGGAGCAGAAGACAGAGACAGACCAGAGACTAACAAAATGGTCAAAAGTTTACAAAACAAGAATTGGGGGAGGGGAAAGTTAAGAGTGCAGCTGCCCTTTAGTAAAGGCTAAGATGGAGCATTAGAAATGGTAAAATATTTGTCTTTAGGAAACAGTGATGTGTCAGGAGCGCATATGTGTTTCACCAAAGGCTGATGACCTATTTGATCTTCTGCCTTTTATGATGAACTGTGTCAATTCAGCATTTATCTACAATAGTCTTGGCAGTAGTGTTTATTTTTACTGAACAGTTTATTTAACTTCACAAGATGCTTAAGGACCACTCCTGTCAGGTTAAAGCGAGCTTTCAAAGTTTTCTTCAAGTACAGCAGAATAATACTTTATTTCTCTTTATGCCAAGCCCTGTAGTAGAAAACATGATTGTAGAATTAGTGAAGATTTTGCTAATTGTTACATTGCTCAATTTTTGGAGGCGATGCAGTGCAAGCCACACTCTGAAATTAAACAGGCATGCTGAATACTGAGAAAGAAATGTCAGCACCTTTTCTTAGGGGAGGATGCTTGGTTTTGCAGAGCGAAAGTAGCAACACCTGCACTCGGTGGCTCTGAAGGCATCTCAGTTGTGAAGCATTCCCCACACTGCTCTGCGATTCCTTTCAGCTCGTTCAAGGTGGTCCTTTAGTCAGTAACTTTCAGGACCAGCTTCCTCAGGTGGGTAACTCTCTCCTTACTGTACAGGAGAGTTAAACTGTAGGTTTAGAATCCCACTATAGGGGCAGAAATTTTAATGAGGTAGGCACTCACAAGTTGAGTTCTGCAGTGCTTAAGGCATTAATGGGATCTAGTCCTTTAAAATTGTCATGTACTCAAAACCATTCCTCATTTTAAAAAAAACACATATAAGGCAACTGAAGTATCCAATCACTTCTAATAGGAAGAATTTCTTGTTTTCCCACGGCCCTAAAAAGATTAGTTTTCTATCTTATGCCAACACAGGAGAGCCTTTAAACTACAAGAAAGATTAACATCACTCTCCTGAGATAGACGGTCTCATCACAACCAATTTGTCACAATGATAGTCTAATTAAATGCATTATTCTTCTTCAGCGAAGAAGTGAACGCTTGACGTGTTTGAGTTAGACATACAAGTTTTCCCCTCTTCTTCAATCTGTACCTTTCTTTGTAACGGCAGGCCCACAGGGAAGGCTGCGGGCCTTCATTTACAATGAAATCAGTGAATGTAAGAGTAATTTTTTTAAAACCATTTTCTGTAATGGTTGGATGAATAAACCCCATGTGTTCACAGGGATCATGCTTCAGGGTAAACACTGAAGTTAGCTTTGGCTGGTTCTTTTAATCAAAACATTTCTGTTATTCTAAATCAAGGAAAATGAAAGTGCCAATGCCTCCAGGAAAATGTACAGTAAAGCCCCGAGATGTCAAGTTCGCCTGAAAAGTAGAAGCAGCTAGCTGGCTATTGTCTTCAGTAAATACAAGGCCAAATGTCCAATTTTTCCTCAAAGTTATGAAAAGGACAGCACTTCTCCCTAATACCATTTTAATCATAAATCAGGCAGCAATTCAGAGAAATTTCAGCCATTTTGCAATAGTTTAGGAGAATTCAATTGCAGGCTTGTGAAAGTTGCATGTGATGCTCTGCAAACTAACAGAAAATCAAGATGGTATAATGGAAAAGTTCAGGCTTATGGACTAACTATTTCTGTGACAAAGTTAGAACCAGATTGTCTTTTCCAGTATTTCACTGTTTTAACCTCACACTAAGATAGAGGGGACCTTTAATTGCTTTGCGTTTGGTTAGAGTTTACTTTTTTTTTGGGTACTGAGGTTAGTTGTACTACACAGGATTTTTGATACCATCAGAAATTCCTTGCTATTTCCAACAGCAGTTAAACATAAAACCTTGGATGCATTTATTCTACTCTGAAATTATCATTGAGACAATTCTTAAGAAGAATTCATAAAGTTATCCTTACTGCTAATCTCAATACTATTGCCTCTGTTATATTTCACAAATTTTTGCTTTTCCTTGGACAAAATATCCCACAGATGTGTTTTGGTTGCTACAGATATCACAGTCACCGATTCCAGGTACTCAATTTACAACACATTAAACAAGCCTGCTTTCTCAGCGTTTACAGCACTTGAGTTCTGACATCTTACTGGTGATGGTGTGTGATTATGTGCCTTGTTAAAATCATGTACTAGGCATTGGGGACTAAGTCTATCTGCATTCCCTCAAAGGGGAAACAGGGAAATGTTCCTTCTCCTACAAAGACCCACTGGGAATCCTAAATCGAAGAGGAGATGAAGAGTTGATCTCCCAGAATTGGTCATTAATTTTTAAAAGCAGCCATTACACATTTGGATACTGCTCATGCAATGATCACATGAACAATAGAGTAGGAGAAGTAGCAACCTGACTTACTTAATTGAACCTCTACTTACACCATCAAATTTTTCAATTCTTATGCTCATTTGACAAAATTCGTTCAATTTTATGTAACAAAGGATTACAAGATCATCGTGCATCCTATGAGACTACTGAAAAACCTGTGCCAACTTAGAGAAATTTAAACAAAAACTAAAAAAGGCTAATGAGAAATGGATTAACCTGGTATAAAAGTATTTCAAGTATTCATTAGATGAGCCATGATCACTCAACATCAAACAGCAGTGACTTCTGCAGGTAGAACCCCAAAACTACATCAACAGTAACAATTAAATAAATATATTCTTAATAGGAGCTTATCTCTAGAAGGTGTTGCATTGTTTTTCCCTCAAACCCAGAAAGAACTCAAACATGCAGTTAAATGGAAATCCCCGTTGCAACCAACCACATTCGTAATTGTAAGTATGCGCTTCTGTGCTTTATTGCACCGGGTTCAGAGCGCTCAGAATTTTGCTGGATTGAGCCCTATGGTCCTATTACTACAGAGCAGCTGAGGACCTTGAACATTACAGGCTTAATCAATTTGAAAGAAAATAGAAAATGCAAAGATAAATAATGAGAGAGGGGAAAAAAGAAGAAATAAAAAAACCAACACATTTTTCTATTTTGTACCTGGCTTGCTAATCTGTATATACAGGCCCAAATCTGCTCAAGCTATATACTCATTTCCTAACACACACAAAAATCACATTTTGGCCTCTGGGCTAAGACACAAAGGAGAATCCCACCAGCCAACCATGTATTTTCTTAGCAGAATAGTCTATAGTTAATGTCCAAGGCTGCAAGTGAATTATTCTTTAGCTTACTATATTTGTACCATCTGCCTGCCAAGTCAGTGCACTACCAGCATTTAACTCATTATTTTGTCAGTTCCAGGAGAAATAAAGAGCCTTTCTTACTCAGTCTAAACCAGATCCCATTCTCTAGCAATTTAAAGATTCAGACTTTTCACTCCAAATATGGGTATGGCCTTTTACTACAGATAAAACATAAAAAAGGAACAGGCAACTCTGCGTCTCTTGCTGGCGTATCTTCCTTGTATATACCATAAAAACTACATCTTAGCTTCTACAGAAAAAGTCTTCACACAGCATTTCATGATTATTAAAAAAAAAATAGTTTGTAATAAGACTGGAGGCACTGTAACATTTATTTAGAAGGGCAAAACCCTCAATAAGCCTCATGTGTGAGGAGCTTAACGTACGTTAATGGCTAAAGAAAAATAATCAGCATGAATTCCCAGTTAAAACTCAGAGCTAGAATGCCCAAAACTCATGCCCAAATCAAAAGGGTGGTAGGAGAACAGTAGGCATCTTCATAAATCAATCATTACAATTTATAAAACATCTCAATTTTACTTGATGGGATTACATACTTTTCATTACATGACATTGTTCACTGATTTATAAATGTAGGATTTTGAGTGGCTTTACAAGGAAAAAAAATGAAAATGAAGCCAGACAAATGTTTTTCCTGAGCATCACTTCAGCAAAACCAGAAGTCGTGCGTGTTTTTCTGTGTTAGTTCATCTCAGAGATTTGCACATTTGACAAATTCAGTTGTACAAATTCAGATGAAAGCAGTGAACGATCCGTGATAATCTAAAAGAGACAAGTCACAGCACTGTGTATTTCTGGGTCTCCACAAACATTTTTATAGTCAGCACATATTAGCATACCGCAGAGTATTGCAATACTTACAGAATGATTAAATATTGCTGATATTCACTATTAATTAAAACTAAAAGCATTGCCATACCTTTACTTTTTTTCCCCTCACTGATTCTTTCTTTAGATTACAGTGAAAAAGGCAATTTTAAGGTACATTCTTCTCTGTCACTCTGGATTTCACTTAATTTATCACTGTAGCACTTCATGAACAGAAATACTGAAGAATTTGAGTTTGGTGTTTTAATTAATTTCATTTATTTTAATTTAACCAATTACCTTGTATATTTATTTAAAACATTATTTAAGCTTTTCTTGAGCCAATGTTAGCCTGCAGGGAAGCCTAGTTAAACAAACAAAAAACCCCAACTTTGACCTATATCAGGACGGAAACATGAAAATTGCTCCTCCTTGTAAATTGTGATTAATGCTTACCACATCAGGTAACTTTAACATAGGTTTATAAATTCCATGCTGACTTGTTTCAGTCATTAATTCTCTCTGCTTTCAAGTAATTATTGGATTTTATTAGAAATAGATGAAAAAGGGAAATGGCACAGTATTTTCACGTCCCTTAATTATGGATTTACAATGGTTACCCAGGCACTACATACTACATCTTACATTGTGAAGGATCCCAGAGCTTTGAGAAACAGTGTCATTTCATTCAAATCACTTCAGGTACCACACACCTGGACTTGTGCAGTAACATTTAGCAATTCAGTTCATCATACGCACGCAACAACATGGAGAAAGAAATGTCATACAACACAGCTTTGGCATCCAGTGTAAACTGGTGTCTCTCCTTTGCTGTCAGTGGTGCAGGGTTAAGGTGTGAAGTGTAATCTGAGGATGAAGGTGTAAGAAAATTTTCACTTGGTAGAACATAACCCAGAATTGGACTGGAGCACTCACTATTCTTCCAAATATACTGTGGGTCTTTAAATGCCCCAAAAGCAGCACAACTTGAGTCCTACAACTCTTCCAACAAGACTGGCTATCAGTGATAAATAAAAGTTATTGGCTAACAGTGCTACCTAAATCCACTCCAGAACACACTGAGGGATATTTTAGGGGATTAGTTTGCTCTACCTCTACTAGAAAAAGTAGTATCCTTTGTGCACAGCATTATGTCCTCAATTAAAAACATTCTTGTCTGCAACAGACATGCCACATTAAGAAAGGTTAAAGTCAAAAGGACCTCATTTTGTTAGATTACAGCAGAATTAATTGATGTGTTTAATCAAAGAGATGCTACTTGGCAATGGCATAAAGCTTCTCTTCTCCGGGGATGGTACAAACCTCACTGGCAGACTGGCAGCTTTTAAATAAATACAAAACAATAACAGTAAGTGTATGCTTCTGTCAGAGCCCATGGTTTATAAGACTTCTTTTGAGAGTCAAACTTGATACAGTACCTCTCTTTTTTTCTTACATATACTATTAATCTTCTCTTAGCATGAGAGAGAAAACAGTAAGAACTATATTGATAGTAATTGTAATATCAAAAGTATGCTAAAAGCACACAGATAGACCAAAAATTTATACAGATACACAGATACACAAAATTTATTTACTTGGTTATGGCAAAATCAATTTACAATACTGTACACAATCTCATGCCTGCCCTACAGAAAAAAAAAAAGAGGAAAAGAAAAAAGATGCATATGAGGACAAGTTTTGGCCAAATCTCACCCTTTGTTTTCACTTCTTCTTACAGAAAGCTTATGTCTTGAGTTATTTCTGCCAAGCGCTTTTTTTGAAACTGTAGCTTGTGTACTTGCAATGTCTATTTCTAAACTAATCCATCTTTCACCAGCAAATAAATAAAAAGCGATAACTAAAAAGATTCTTTATGTAATATGTGCATGCATTACCATTTTTTATTAGTGTCTTCTGTTAAAAATCTGTTAAAAGAGATTGTGCACTGACCACAAAAAAACTAAAATAGAAAAACCAAAATCTTCATATTCTTTGACAGTACCTCACCAAGCAAAATTACTTGCTTAAAACTGAACTTCACACTTTCCCCCACTCCCCCCCTTTACATAAGAGTTTAAATGGGCTAAAGTATTTGGGGAACTGGGTATAAAAAACAGAATATAAGAGAGTATTTCTGAAGAGAACAGTAGAACATAGCACAAAGCATTTCATTCCAAAGAAGGGCAACGGAGCCGGTGAAGGGTCTAGAGCACAAGTCTTATGAGGAGCGGCTGAGGGAACTGGGACTGTTTAGCCTGGAGAAAAGGAGGCTGAGGGGAGACCTCATCGCTCTCTACAACTACCTGAAAGGAGGTTGTAGAAAGGTGGGTATCGGTCTCTTCTCCCAAGCAACAAGTGATAGGACGAGAGGAAACGGCCTCAAGTTGTGCCAGGGGAGGTTTAGATTGGACATGAGGAAAAATTTCTTCACCGAAAGGGTTGTCAAGCATTGGAACAGGCTGCCCAGGGAAGTGGTTGAGTCACCATCCCTGGAGGTATTTAAAAGATGTGTAGATGTGGCACTTAGGGACATGGTTTAGTGGTGGACTTGGCAGCGCCAGGTTAACGGTTGGACTTGGTGATCTTAAAGGTCCTTTCCAACCTAAATGATTCTATTATTCTATGATTACAAATGGACTATTTGCCAAATAAGCAGTCAAGTTCATTGAGCAACAATTCCCATAACTTTCTTGCTAACTTCCCATGATGCTTATCACAATTACATTGAAAAAACAGCTACTGATATTCTAATTAGGCTGATTTTTGGAGACTAAAGTATCTCTGATCTTTATGTTTTTCTAGAATTGACTGAAATTTTCAGACCATACATTTCTTAAGAAAGAAATTCTGGTTCCTGAACCATAAATAAAAGCTTGCATTGATAAAATGGCTAATAACAACACTGCAGAGCAGATTAGCCTAAACCAGCAAGCTTTATTTAGAAACCGCCTTTGGATGCCAATCCAGTGTATTAGCCACTTAACCCCAAACAACTCCCTCAGTTGTTAGGAACCCATTATTATCTTTTTTTTTGACAAGATATCTCCTTTTTCAGATTCCTCTTAAGCTGAAGGAAACAAATCTCCCTCCTCTCTTCCGCATGCTTTCACAAGTATGAGAATTCCTACTTGGAAATTGCACGTGTCACTGATGCCAGCGCCCACCTAGGAAATACTCCCACACATTCTCCTTCATCTTTTCCAGCATTATTTCTGTAAGGACAGATGGACTCGCAGGTATCCTATCCTTGAGTGGGCTCTATAGCAGGGGGTAGAAATGAGGTTTCCTTTTAGAAATATCTGCATGATCATTCTAGACACAACTCCAAAAGCTGCCTTCAGACAGAAAATATATATAGATCACTTTAGATCCCTGTTTTCTCAGAAGACCTCAATACATAACAATATAGATGCAGCTGCTAAGAAGTAATACTTGTAAAATGTCTCTTCTGTTAGGCTACTTTCTGCAAAATAGATGAATTGGAAATTTGGAATAAACATATCTGATCTTTTGTCCATTACAGAAATGTGTTTCTTTAATTAGGTAGCATTATTTTTTAAGAAAAGAGATACAATATTATTTCCTACAAAGTAAAATATAAACAGCAGAAACAAAAATAGCATTTGTTCATTAACAGCAGTTTTGCAGTTGCCTAAGACAGCATACAACCCCTTTATCTGACATGCATTGCACAATTATGTTCTGAGATGAGACAAATGCTTTCTCATTTCATAAAATCTCATACTGTTATCATGTAACTTCAGACTTCAGAGTAGCAATTTCTTATTTGCTACTTTTGTTGATAATGCCTTATCAACATGTAATTTTGATTCTAAAATAATGTAAAAGAACCTTTTCCCTCACATTTCCCTCCTAGCACACACAACAGTTCAATGAGCTAGATGTTGCACACCAGTATCTTCCAATCTTTTGAATAAAATTTCTCATGGCACCCATTACATAATTGACTTAAGAAGGATAACTGCAGCTTGTATGACAAACCATAGATATCCCAGTAGGAACAGAACGATGTATTACTTTTAAGAGGTAGAGGAATGCATGATTGCACTGTTTGGCTGTTACCCTATTCTGGAACTTGTCAAGCTGAGAATATAACTCCAGCCCCTCCAAAAGCACTGATCTCCAGAGAACCATTACAACAACTTGTAGAAGAGCTCATAAGATACAGCGATGCCCCAGGTAGCATTCTTTCACCTAAGCACAGCTTTGCTAGATACCAAAATTAGCATGCCAATTCTGCTGGAGCTTGGCTTCTTCCTATTCCATATGAATTGAGGAGGACAGGGAGAGAGGGGTAAGACTGCCACTGCTGCTGGTTCCATATTGCCCAGCTGGACCAAGCTGGCTCTGAAGCTGGCTGTTTTATGGAAATCACTTGCCAGAGTTTCCCTTTTCAGACGCATAATGTGTATCAGAACTGGCATACAGCTGCCAATGTGGTTTCCAAGCAAAACTCTACCAAATTCTTCAGCTGCTAATGGGGACTCATTCTTTCTAGTTAATTATCTCTTGGTTTCCAGTCTTGCTCATCTCTGAAACTAATTATAAAACTTCCATGGTTTGTATGAACTATAAAATTACTTCCAGAACTTCAGTGACTCATAATAGAGCCAGAGGACTTTAAGGAGGATATAGAAACATAGCAAGTAACTACAGTAGTCTCAAATACTGAAAACTTTACAGTACCATGGGAGAAAGTCCTTGGATTCAGCATAAATTCCTGCTAAATCGTTCAGGTAAGTCTGACGCTAGCATATCCTGTACCACTGCATATTTAATTCCTTTTTTTTTTTTTTTT
>NW_008795322.1:1202744-1232613 GCF_000699145.1 Aptenodytes forsteri | reverse complement strand
TTTTTTTTTTTTTTTTTCATTTTTTCTCTCAAGGTTTGCAAAAGTGCAAAGAAAAAATCTACCTTTGCTAATGCTGTTTATAAAGTCATCAGCAACTAATAAGATGAACTTACAGTCAGGGTATTAGCCTTTCGAGTCATTTCAAGTTCAAATAAATTTAAGTTTCAGGAGGCATTACAACAATTCCCACCAAATATGAATGCTTAGTCTGACTAATTCTGTGTACTGTTAGACAAACTGAATAATTTGCTAACATGAGTCAAATTAACTATTTAATTAATTTACTCCTAATGGCAGTACAACATATTAGAACCTTAAAATGTGGGCCATTGGCCTACCTACAATGTAGCATTTAGCTAAGTGAAAATCCTTAAAAGATGTCACTGACAAAATTTAAAGATCATGACAATTACAGCAAAAAGTAACTCCTTTAACTGTTAAAGTAATGAAACTTTTATGAACTTTATTCGGTCTGACATGAGTCTACCAGCAGATGTATACACGAATAAACTGACACAGGGACTGAAAAAGCCTGCAAGAAGCCACTTGCTAACACTTTTCTTCAGCTTCTTTGACACACACATTTCTTTTTAAAACAGCTTAATCTTGAATTTAAAAAAAGAACAAAACATTCTTTTTCCTACCTGAGCCTCTCTCCTTGGCACTGCTCCTGCTGCAGTACTCACTCCGGCTAAACTGACTTTGGTTGTGTTACTAACAAGTTACTACCCATGCAGAGGTTATCTTACTACTGTTTTTTTTTTCATGGGGGGGGGGGGGGGGAAAGAAATAAAAAGGTGTGCTTCTCCATTATGTGATTAAGTTACCTACTGTGCTGTAAAATCCTAATGGAGTTAAGTATCTCTACTTCGTGATGAGACAAATGAGGTAGGGTCAGTCTACAGGTCAGGAAGAACTGCCAATTTAGCTTTTCAATACAAGTCTTGCTCTTTGTTTCTCTTAGGGTTTAAAGTGAGATAAAAATCATGGGTCAATGATCTCGCTGTAATAGTTCCAAGACTTACGAGAGACATTCACGCTGTAGGAGCAGAGGAATAAGGAACTGACTGATGAAGATAGACAATTTAGTTGCATCAGTTACATGAATTTTGTTCTTTCAACAGTAGGCAAATACATCTTTTCTTCAAGTATTTCATTAAGCCTCTGGGCCAAGGCAGACAGAATTATTAGTATTTTGAGTAACAGACACTGATGAAGACATTTTCTCTGTTCTTGCAGTATTTGTTAATGTATGTTCATTTTCTTCATTTTTTTTCCCCCATTATTAATCATCCCTCTTCTGATTGCCTCTTTCATAAGGAACAATCTTTCAGGCAGGGCAAATTCTTAAAAAAGCATCCCGACATTTTGGTATGCTTTTTGGTATCAAATCCAGCATGTCAAGACGATGTTTTTGAGATGATTGTTTAAATTCATGCCACCAATGAAAGAACCGCAGTTCCTTAACTTACCTTTACTACAAGCTTTGTCTTGTCACGCTACCAAACATTTTTTCAATAAAATTCTATGCTGTATTTCATTTCCTTGAAAGTAAATGTTAAATGTACACAGAAACCACATTATTCTGATTAATTTATAATTTGAAGAGCTCTGCAAGTCTTTTGCCTGGCAATCAAATTCTCTGCATGAATGAAGTGGCTTGGACATATATTATGGGAAACAGCTATTAAATATTCCTTCTTGACAGTTATTCTGACTTGTAGCCTTTACTATAGGCACCTCCATCCCCTATAAGCAATAAGGCTGGGAAAATACTTGTTTTTTAAAGTCAAGAAATGTTGTATCCAAAAAGTTACAATGTTTGATTTACTGAATGCAGTACCGGACTGATCAGGCATGTCATATTCTGCCCACCTGTGTGCTTTTTCAGAAGTAAAACACTAAGTGGATTTTCCTTGTTAACACTATAAACTGACCAATTCTATTCTTTGGGAAGAAAAGAGGAGCAGATCTATCATCCTGCCTTGGAAAGCTCTCTCCTCAGCAACCAGAGGAGAGCTCTGACTTAAAGGCAGTCTTTCAAAGGTGTCAGGTTTTTTAGCAGGAGTCTGGGGATAGTAGCACTGCTCATTATGGAGTATAAGTTTCAGATGTACATCGGGGTTGAATTCACAAACTGGAAAGAAAAGGGACATACAAAATAGGTATACAGAAATTCTGATAATGAAAATTATCCGCAAGCTTAGTGTGAGAAGTTTAAAGAAGAAAAAAAAAATTAGCCGAGTGGGAACAAACTGCACAAGGAAAATTTTGGCTTACTTTGTTATCAGATATCAATGTTATTTTTCAGAGAAACACCATCCATATTTGCAATGCAAGCCTGAAATAATCTTCATCAGTGAGTTATGGGGTACCATATGAATCATAGTTAAACTTTAAGGAACGCAAAACCGGCAGGAATTATTTCAGATAATCACAGTGGCCTGAATATCCACAACATAGGCTCATTTATACCCGCACATTTGCACAGAAACATTTCCACACACAGAGCAGAGTTTAGTAAACTAAACAGATGTCTGGTGGTTTATATTTGAACATACGTTTCCCTGCAGACAAAGAATGACCTCTGGTAATTACTTGGTAGCTAAAGTAACATACTACTTCAGCCAATAAATAAATTCTGCTTCTCTATCAGGGGTACTACTGGTGATGTTATCATTAGAATGACTCTGAATTTATATTGGAAACTTAAATAATTACTCATGTTACAGTATCCGGTTTTGATTTTTTTCTACTGGAATACAAATGACTTACTTAAGAGGACTCTTCTTACTCACTGGTGAAATTCAGAACTTTCTGAATTTAATTGGTTTGTTGTTAAATTAATAAATGTGTTCCATACTCAATGAATCCATCTCCAATAAAAAACAGAAATCTTACAAAATATTTTCCTTTATATGGAAGAAATTTATGGGAAATTAATCAGGAGAACTACAAGATCTTTTAGTAATGCTCTTTACAAAGATTTTAATGACTGAGTGGAGAGCAGAATTTTTAACTGTTTTGGCCACAGATTTACTTTCATCAACACTTTGTGGTCATTACAATTAAATAAAATTTTGCTAGGTTTTAAAACCTTTCGGTTTAACCTAGAAAACCTGGAGGTTTGTAAAGGATCTAGTGATCCTTTACATATACCACAAATTTAACCTACATCCTACTTAACATATTGAATAAATCAATAAAACCATTCAATTTAAAGTTAGGAAAAAACCTGAAATTCAGAATATTAACTAGTGCAAGGTTATAGCGCACAAAATATCAAAATCCTGTTTAGAACCCCATTGCATCTTTCATATCCTTCAAATTCTTTTTCAGTCTTCCTTTGCAACAAACACCAAATTATTGTCTATGACTTATCTAGAGTTTTTGACTCTAAATAATCATGTGTATTATATGATCTGTACAACTACAGTACATAAATGTGTCCCAAGTATTTGATCTATTAAAACTGTCAGAAAAATGGAAAGTATTAATATCCCCATTAACAAAATAGAGACTTGAGGCAAGAGAAAATTCAATTATTTGTTGATACTCCCAAAAAAAGGTTTGTGGCAGAGCTAGAAATTTAGGCCAGCTCTTTTAAGTTCCAGTCCAGAACTAAATGTTCTTTTCAAAAGTGTGGCAAAATAAATGTTTCATTTTTAATCAAGGCCATAGTAAATTCTCATTCTGCTTAAAATACTTAAATTATGTGAATGCTGAACCAATCAATTATGATGAAGATTCTCTTTTTTAAAAAGATATAATGATGTAGGCATATTCAGGAAAAAAAAAATTGCGTCTTTGTAAGAAGGGAGACAAAGATAGGAGACACTTTGATGAAAATTTATCCATTGAAAATGCAGTACTAATCAGGCCTAAAAATATAAAAATACTGAAAATGTTCTTTTGCAGAAGTTAGGTGAGAACTATAAATAAATATGGTCCAAGTAATGAAGAGTAAAAGCTTTGGAAGAGACACCTGAATTTAATTTGTATGGCTTTGATGAGAAATTTATCAGCAGAGAAGGTAATAATTCTATTCCACTCTAAAGGTATTTGTTTGCAAACTGCCAGATAAAGGTGGACTTCAGATATGAATACGGTTTTGATGGTTTATTTTTTATTGGTATTTCTCTCTGAAAAATATCCTTATGTGCTGGGGAAAGACTGCTGACTTCAGCGGTTCAAGCAAAACGATAATTAAAAGAAAATTAATCTATTAAGTGTTTCAAAACCCACTCAGGCTGTTTGCATGTTTGTATTGTGAACTGAAGTATCACATAGTCTAAATCTGTGGAGACTTATGTATAATAAAATATTGCAGATACAAATTAAACAAATAAAAGCCTGAAAACACTCCTTTCAGTCAAAGAAAGCTAAAAGCCATAATACTTCAGATTCGTAGACATTGAACAAAATGCCACATTAAAGAACTATCAAGACTATAAAGGACTATTTTTTTTGTATCTGAACGACAGCAAGACAAAATTTGGTAGATGAACAGGGCAAATATATGAGGAAAATATAGATCCATCTTGAATATTGTGAAATGTCTAAGGGATATTAATGTCTTGTTTTGAGATAAATACCAAATAGCTAGGGATAACCTTTCCTTCAATGTCAGGATGTAAGAAATGACAAATTATTAGTCATTTAAATATGACCTCTAAAGGATCACTGTTACGTGGTGATATACAACAGGCAAATATCTTCTTGACAGTATCAGCAATAGCTTCTTGAGGTAGGTGGTATTTCAGAGACTTATCACTGTCCTTTAGCTAATAATCATGGAGGTAAATTGAGTTAAGTTGTATGCCATGGAAGTTGCCATAAAAATATAAATATCTCAGAATCAGATTTTTATTATGTTTTCATAAACTTTTATATGCTGTATATCTATCTTTCAATCTAGCAAGACAAATAAACTCTTTGGAAAATTCAGTTATTCTCATTTTAAAAGAATTAAGCTATTGCCCTTTTGCTGGCAAGAACCACTCACAATCCCTGTAACAAAGGCTAAGGCAGCAAGCATTTCTCTAAGCATGTTTCTTCTTTAGTATGAGCAACTTTGTCCTAAATCTATCTTCCGATCAATTTTCTGCTCATGTTACTGCTAATTAGACTTCAAACTTCTATATTTCTCTTTGAGGGATATTAGAGCCAGTGTTCCTATCTGTTGTGATTGTATATCTAGACGTATATTGATGTACAGAGATGCATGTGGATGTATATCCGTGTGCCCGTATATCCGTGTGCCCATAATGGGAATACTTTCATTGGTTTCCTTTTTAAAATGCATAGTTTTGATTTAGTTTGATTATTTAAAATCTTCAATCAAATTAGCTGAATGGTTGAGCTTGTTAGATTTTGGTAGACTGTATTGCAAGGATGAATTCGGTGATCTATTAATTCTTTCCATCTCTTACTTTTATAAAGAGATATAAATGTGGCCAGTGACAGCTCTTACACCCCAGCTCTCCTACACTTTGGGTTCATGGTATACCAGCATATGCTATCCTTTTATAAATATTAATGGCAGCAGTTATGCTGTAAGTCAGGCAATTTGCCTCTTAGACTCTATAGATGCCAAAGGGCAAGCAGCTGCCTCTACGCAGTTATCTGATGTGGGTACTTTGATTACATTACCCCTCAGCACAGATTAAGGAGCAACTTTATGTCAAGCGTAAATGGGAACTCACCGGTTTAGATTTTAGTCTCTTATTACTGCACTGCTGCAGAATTAATCGGAATGTCATAGAAGCTGTTCAAGAAGCTATGATGGATCTACCTACAGTGCTCTGCCCAGGCACTAGATTTTTGGAAAAATGCCCCACTGATTCTCTTTAAAGTATAATGGCAGTATGACCACACTTTTCAGAAAGTGATTAGTGCTTTCTTGAGAATCCACTTTTGACGGTTGGAGGGAAATTTGTTTCTAGATTGTAGGATCTTGATGGTTACCAAGCACAAGGCCCTGTTAAGCTACTTCCACTTGTACAGTCAACCCCCCCCCCAAAACCAACACCTAAAACCCCAAAGTTAGTAACCTTTTTTTTTTTTTTTAAATCTTGCCTGCAGCAGTTAAAAAAATTAAAACACATTATGTGACTTGGCAAAAAAGGAAGAATTCCAAGATCAAGTATTTTTGCCAAATTCTTTTAAAGTGAAGATAGAAAATATTTCCTATGGCCACTTTTAAAGATATTGCGATGTCAGACATTGTAATCTACTAAAGGGAGGACAGAAACACTGTCAGTAGCAATTCCAATACGAAGGACCTTGTACATGATGTGAATTATACACATTTTGATTTTGGTCTGTTAAAAGTATATATTCCTGATTTAGTTTAATATTTAACTACACTCTAAACTGATGGATAAAAAATCTTCAGATGCAAAGAGTTTCAATCCACCTTCACAAAATGGAATTGGACCTGAAATTAGTTTAATGATCAGTTGTTTAAAATAATATTTTAAAACACTTGCAGCTTTAGAATTCTTTTCATATTTTAATGATCAGTTGTTTAAAATAATATTTTAAAACACTTGCAGTTTTAGAATTCTTTTCAAATGCAAGGACTAAGAATAATTTCGTTCTGATATACTTTGACAGACAATTCATGTCATTTACTCTTTCAAAGTACTTGGGTAAAGTAAAAATCTTTGATAAGATATTAACCTTCATAAAAAAAGTTTTACAGAATAGGCTACCTGAGATCTCAAGTAAACAAATAACAAGTTCTTTTGAGCGTCCTAATCAATCAACATTTGGCAGTATTTCTCAGCTTGTCCTATGAAAAGCCATGTACAGATTGCAAAAGTGTCAGTTGCTCTGATAAATCTTACTATGTTAATGAGGTTGATTATTTCCTCTGTACAGATGAGGAGAATATTGGCATATAGGCAGTAATCTGTTATTAGCACATTCCCAATAACTGTTTTTATTTTCTGACTCATCTGACAGAACTCATCTGTAAATCTTATAGGATTTACATAGACATAATGAAATCAGTAACTTCCCCTTGCTAAGCGTCTGCCACTCAGAAGTGTGTTCATACTAAGTCTGTTGAAATTAACACATTGTGAAGAAGCTACTTACTCTGCTGAGTAAAAATACCATAAGCATTTGACTCTTCTTCATTCTCACTATGTATTTGCACTTCCAGACGGAAAACAAGAGTCCTGCAATTAATCTATTTAAAAAGAAATGCAATATATTTCTGTTGTGGCCATCTAATTACATGCCAGTTATTAGACCAAAACCTAAATAAATGGTTATATAAACATATATATAAACACAGTTGTTGTGGTTTAACCCGGCAGGCAGCTAAACACCACACAGCCATTCGCTGACTCCCCCCCCCCCCAATGGGATGGGGGAGAGAATTGGGGAAGGAGGGGGAAAGTAAAATTCATGTGTTGAGATAAAGACAGTTTAACAGGACAGAAAAGGAAGGGAAAATAATAATAATAATAATAATTATAAAAGAATATACAAAGTAAGTGACAGTGATGCACAGCACAATTGCTCACCACCCGCCAACCAATGCCCAGCCAGTCCCTGAGCAGCAGCCCCCCCGGCCAGCTTTCCCCCAGTTTCTATACTGAGCATGACGTCCCATGGTATGGAATGTCCCTTTGGCCAGTTTGGGGCAGCTGTCCTGGCTGTGCCCCCTCCCGGCTTCTTGTGCACCTCCAGCCTGCTCAGTCGGTAGAGCACGAGAAGCTGAGAAGTCCTTGACTAGTGTAAGCACTGCTGAGCAACAACTAAAACATCGGTGCGTTATCAACGTTATTCTCATCCTAAATCCAAAACACAGCATTGTACCAGCTGCTAGGAAGAAAATTAACTCTATCCCGGCCGAAACCAGGACAATAATCTAACTGGGAAAGCTGAATTTTACACACAATGCACAGTTTTGGTTTGTCAAAAAAAATCTGTATGGAAAAGGTTTTGGCAATTATTTTTTAATTATATGTAGATCTCCCATGTGTGTTACCAGCAAGTTTACCCATGCTCAATTCAGTAGTGTGTCAATAATGCAGTGGAGAAAGACAGGTGACCAATAACCTAAGCTAAGCAACGTCTGCTACAATGAAATTGCTCTGACTTAACTTCTTTACAAATCAAGTAAGAAAAATATCTAAACAAATTGTATTTGCAAAGTTGAAATGTTTCAGCAGGTCTGAAAACAATAGAAGCAGTAATCTAATCTTTCAGCCCAAGTCAAAATGACTGAATTACAGAAATTGGTGCTATTATCCTGTGTCATAATATACTCTAGTATATTCAGAGGAATAAATATTAGGCAGAAGTTTGAACTACATGGTATTACAATACATGATGCTGGGTAGCAAAAAATAGAGGTGCTAGGCTGAAACAAAACAAATGGAACTTGTGGATAGAATATTTTGATGCCAGACAGGTAAGTGAGAGATGGCATCCTAAAGAAAAAGGATATTATAGAGAAATACAACTGCTATTTCATCATTTGGAAAGAAAAAAAAAAAGTTCTATGTGTTAGAATGGAAATTTAACTCCTGAAACTCTGGTCCAACAAGGATCATTATCTGTGCAAACACTAATTACAGAAGTGTTCATACATGTATGTTTAAATTCTTTACTATAGCGAGCCAATTCAACCACTCTAGTGACGTTTCTCCTGAGTAGGAATTCACATTCACACAACTACCTCCTGTAGGAATGCCACAGCCTGATTTGAGATTGAATTCACTGCTACACACACTGTTTGCATAAACACGTACCCTTGGTATACAAAGGGTATGAAAACCTTCAGTATGTATATCCAGCTGTTAAAGAGCTCTCAAAGTTCACCCATAGTATAGTTGTAGTGTATAGCACTTACTGTACAGTGATCCATAGTTAAGAGCATCCTTACCTCACCATCTCTCTAAGTCTACTGGTACCTGCCACTACACTCCACAGCAGACAACCCTTGTCTTACAGCTGCACCTCCACCTGGGGAACTATCTCCTGAACGATCTTCCAATCGGTAAGCTTCTGCCCAGCTGAAGTCTACAAGCAATCAGCTCCTGAGCAGTACCTCAAGTTTTTGTGCCCAGAGAAACGAAGTGTCGATAGTACCTGTTGGGGGTCAACCACCTGCAACAACTTCTCAAATGGTTATAGATTCCTCTGGGTGATCCAGAAATAGTAGAATGGTAAGATCATGTTTTGAAAGGAAGAGCAGGGAAGATCCACAGGAAGCTCAGGGACCTTCAGATCCCTTTTTTAGTACCCAGAAGCTGAAGCTGCTGAAGCTCTAGAGTAAGGATAGTGAAGACTAATGGCTCTGATTATGTGGCTTCTTTGGACAAATCTTAAGTCCTGAAGGGGCATTATTTGTTTCTCTGTTTGCTCTGGAGTACAGACTAAAAGAAGTAGTTTCCAGGCTTACATTTTTTCTCAAGGTCGTGTGCTTTGCTGTTGGCCAAGATGACAGCTTGAATTTACACGTACTCTAAATGAACATAAACTGCAGAAAGCCCAAAAAAGAATTACAGATACCAGCTCATCTCACAGAACCATGAAGGAGGTTTTGTGCATCCAGAAATCAGTTTCTCACTGCTAGTTATCCCACTTCTGGATTGTCTGTGCGTGAACAGAAGAATGAAAGATATTTAACAACCAAAAGATACTTAGGAACTGAATGAGAAAAGGACCAAAATGATAAACAAACAACGATGAAGACACCAAACTCCCTGATCTGATACCACATAACATCTTCTGGCAAATATGTACATACACTTAATGTCTTTTAAATTCTGGCAATATTTTTTCATGCAAAAGTGTAAATTTAAATTATGCGCAAATGATAGCATATACCTATACCACAGTTCCACTTATCTATGAGATACTCATCTTGCTAATTTTATAAAAAATTAGCTTCAGCATCATCAGTGTGCAGACAAAGGAGCAGACACAAAAGCTGGGGTTTTGCTGCCTGGCATACCCCTGTGATTCCTATGCTCCTGTGATTCTAGGTATCCAAGCATCACCTGAAACAGCTGAAGCTGTGTTTGACAAGTAAGGAGGAATTCAAAACTGTCAGAGATGCTGAACAATTAAGGCTCTAGGAGTTAGTCTTGGAAAGGGTTCTTTTTGATGTTTTCTGCCCGTCTTATAGGGAAACTACCTTTGATAATCTGGACGACTGGCTCAGAACATTATCAAATCAAAGTTAGTTCCCAGTACATCAAACTTTAATTTAGACAGAAATGCCTCCTTCAGAGTTGAAATGCTCTTAATATATGGTTAGCCTTAATCTTGCATGTTCCCCTGATTCAACATGAGATTTCATCCTGACCTTTTGCTGAGAGTTAAAAATAAACGCTGACAATCATAATTATGTACAACTGAAGATAAAAGTAGACTCAATCAGTCTACTTCATACTAGAAACATTCCACCCATTTTGGCCAGATTGCTTTCTGCAGCTGGAAAGGTAAAAGGAAGGAAAAATGAAAAGTTAACATGGCAAACGGAAAACATGTTCAACAACAAACTGTTAGCCTCTTAAAGATATCACCTGTGTGCGCACATGTTTTTATAAAGAAAAGGACAACATGATTCTAAAACATGCTTTCATTGTTTCTTCTCTGAGGAAGGCATATGTATTTAATGTTCTGCTTTGCCGGGTCTTAAAGGGGAGAAGTTTTATTAACTTTGCCATTGAAACACAGCCTAATTACGTTACGACAGAAATCTACAATATATATTGTATATATACAATTATATATAATGTATATATACACTTATGGAGAGGGAGGAAAATGTAATGACAGATAGACTTGACAACAGAAGACAAGAAGTCTGAGAACTAATCTATACTGGAACTTGAATATTGACGTTAAAATGGATACATCTGCAATCAGAAGGATGCCGCTTCAAAACACTGTTCTACCTTTGTTAAAGAGCACTCTAGCTATGTGGTTTTTTTTAAATTGACTTTCAGTTTTAAAGAAGCAGAAATCCCTAAGCCACTTGATATACCATGGGAGGGTGAAGAGGATCACTAAAGCCTTGCTGTTTATACTAATAAGATAGTAACTCAATTTACTTGAGTACTGATCAATGCTAAACAATCAGAGAAGTTCATGTATTATGTATTTCAGAAGAACCTGTGCTTTTTAGTGGAATGTCACAGGGTTAAATACTGGTAGACACTGTTTCCCTTGAGCCCAATTTCTGCTACAGTGCTTCCTATCCACATAATGAAGAAACAATAGCAAAATAAAGCATTGTTTGGAACATATAATGAACTGCTCTCATAAACTTCAACCTTCAAAAGTCATTATATTTTAGAGTTTGATGCAGCAGACAATTATTGGGCCTCCATTTGGCTGGCTACATCAAGCAATGTACACTATTTGTTACCATGTCTCAGTAATTATTGATAGAACAATTGTCATGGCTTGCACTATTAATATCAGTGCATTAGCAATTGAAACAGTTTGTTACATACTTCCTGGCAGGTATACTGCAGTGCTACAAAATCTGCCTCTACTTATCATAGTTAACAATTACTTCAGGAAATATCCAAAATATAAAACTTTCAAGTTATCTCTTCTTCCTGCCCCTGACTGTTTTCTGTGGTTTATTTAATCCTTTCATGCTAAATTGTACTACAAATACCAAACACGTTTTTTTAGTTCATAGCAATTCACAAGAAAGTTTTGTTTGATTTTTAAATCAAATGAGACCATGTCATACTCATAACTAAGACAAATACTTCTGCATTCCTGTGCAGCGTTCTGCTGATGGGTACCTGTGAAGGCTGTTACTCTTAAATGATAACTCAAATATGATTAAAGATTAAAAAAAAATCATAATTAATACTAAAATTCAATTGGTAAAAACAGAGACAAGATTTATTTATTTAATGTTATCATGTTACATGGAGGATCTCATTCTTATGCTAATTAACAGCTCCTCTTGAAGTTACAAGACAACTATGATGTATTAATAATAATACTTCAAACCCATTTTGATTTGCTTTTGACCCTGTAACATTCACAAATACAGTTTGGAATAAGTTGCCCAGAGTTTGTGGAATCACCATTCTCGGAAATATTTTAAAATAACTGGAAAAGGCCCTGAGTAACCTAATGCAACACCAAAGTTTGCCCAGCTTTGACTGGGGTTTGGACAAGAAGACATCCAGAGATCCTGCACAGCCCAGATCATTCCATGATTCTTTGATGATAACTGGCAAAACGAGGTTCCTAAACTCTCCACACTCAATCCTACATTTCATGTGAGCAAAACAAATGGAAAACAGTTTAAGTTGTAGAGCAGCTCTATATGGGATCAGGCTCTGAGAATTCACTAAGAAAATTATATATGCTAACAATGGCTTTTAGAACTGAGAGAGATGGAGAATGTATGATACCATGAAACATGTTCAGAGGCATTAATGCCACTATTTATATATCAACATATATTGTAAAGGTTACTTAACATCTCCTTAGATTAGTATGTTGTTCAGAATCAAATTAAAATTTATGACTGGAATTTTGAATAATTTATAGATATCACATGTTAGGGTATTTCAGAGTTTCAATTCAGTGGAATGAATATGTACATCTAGACCAAATACATAATATATAGATATGGAATTAATTGCATACAGAAAGAAAGGCTAGGAAGAGAGCCAGATGAAAAGGAAAAGCGGGTGCATGTTCTGCTGAACACAGACACTTTTTTGTGAGGTAAGGAGAAAGCACTGCAAGAAATGGGTCACAAACAACGAATAACAAAATGATCACAAAACACGTCAACCTTCTATTCTGAAGTCTATAAGAATGGAAAACTTGATGAGAAGTCCAAAGGGCAAGAGAATGGTCCTGTCCTGACAGAGAACATCCCGAATGCTGCAAGTCAGTTAAGATCTCTTTGTCTCCAATCAACATTTTAATACAGTCAGACCCTTTCCGCCAGTCTCTGCCTGACTTAGTCCCTTAAACTGTAGTTTGAATTTCATTTTGAAACTAATCTGGTAGAACGTAAGCTGACTTATTATCTTTATTAGAGATCATTAATTAAATGCAGCATTAGAACGCATTATGACGTTGGTATCTCAGAGTAATTTTTCAAGGTAAGTTAGATCTGACACAATGAAAAGAGAGCCCTTTTAACAGTCAATTTTCAAGATCAAACTGCGAGCCCTTAGGAAAACCAGTATCATCTGCTATGCACTTTAACATTACAAAGAGTACAGCTTACCATAGCCTTTAGGTCTTTTAGGTATGTAATTACACATTTTTACTAATAAGCATTAGCGTATATTTACTGTAACTGTATTCTTGATTTTGTTTATCAGTAGTGATCTGTGTTGGTAACTGACAAACTCAGCATAATTACAGATGTTTGTAAAAAGATGGTATGTGTGCTCACATAGACAAGACCCAGGGAAAAATTATTCATTTATACAATGGCAGTCTAAATAATCTTCATAGTAATTAAAATTTTCTTATACTAGTGGGTAATCAGATGAGTTGGATCTCCCTTCAGGACTTGCTTGCATACCCCTTGACATTGTTGTTAAAGGAATCAGAACCCCCAGTCTTTCTAGTTTAACAATTTACATTCTAAAACCCCACCCTTAAAACTTCAAGGTTCAGGATGGCTATTTATATCAAAGCTTATATGCAGACACTAGATTTTCTCCTCTTTCAAGTGAGTCTTTTTGAAAAAAAAAAACATTCCTTTAGTTCCACTAGATCAGGTTAACATATTTCCAAGGAGATATTACTTTTGCAGATGGCTTGAATTAGAAACAATTTACATTCTAAAACCCCACCCTTAAAACTTCAAGGTTCAGGATGGCTATTTATATCAAAGCTTATATGCAGACACTAGATTTTCTCCTCTTTCAAGTGAGTCTTTTTGAAAAAAAAAAACATTCCTTTAGTTCCACTAGATCAGGTTAACATATTTCCAAGGAGATATTACTTTTGCAGATGGCTTGAATTAGAGAACTGCTATAGTTTTCATTATGCAGCTATTCAAATAGAAAATTTTTAGAACTTGGCAAAAAGGAGAAAAATAATGTCTCATATACGCTGTCCAGACTCAAGGCAGGCAGGCAGGAAAATGAGAACATGTAAAAATCAAAATACTAAAAATAATCAACCAGAAGATGCTTGAAAAATTGAAAATGATAAGTATGTCTGACATTAAGATATGAAATTAATATCTGCAAGGTAGAGAAGGAAAGCATAGCGGTAGGATTATTTACACAGAAAAAAGAATCTGAAGTCTGAATGACACACAGGAAAGAAGTAACGCTATGTAAAATTTAAGATCTAGAGGTGCAAAAAAAAGTAGGGTTTTTTTCCTTTGTCTTTTTCTGCAGTTTTTTACACTGTGCTGAAGATGGATCCATATGTACAGTCAGATATACACATCAAACCATACTATGTGTGAGGGTTCGATTTCCAAGTGTTTGTGGATGCAACCACATGTCATCACAAAAACTGGAAGAAAAAATGCCACTGAAATAGCTAATGACTATAAAAATCCAATTTATCTCCTATTAAATTTTATTGTGAGAAATAACATAACTTCATGAACTGATACACTAACTTGTGTGCTCAGGGGACCTTGACGTTAATCCTTCTTTGGGAGTTAACTAGTAGTGAAAAGGTGTTTAAAAGTCTTCATCTAGCCCATACAAATAATTGACAACATTGCAAAAGCAGTCTATAATCAGAACTGGAAAAAAAGGTGTCAGGTCAGAAATGAGATTAACTTACAGATATGCAAAGAGAGACTTTTGCAAGTCTTCCGAAGGTTTTTAATCTCTATATTTTACCAGTGCCATTTACTTTAATGCATTATCTTTTTCTTTAGGCTGCAGGCAAACAGAAAAACAAAATAAAAAGCAATTTAAGTATAGAATTGTAGAATCACAGAATCATTGGAAATGGCCAGATCCAATGGAAGCAGAGTTAGGTTGAACCTCATCTGTTTTAAAAATCATAGCAATGTGCAAAGGACTCAAATAAAATGGTCTATTTTTAATATAATGATGTCCTGTCTGCAGAATACGGTAACACAGGATAGACCTGAAAATAATCTTAGAATACTTCACTTACTGGTTCTTCCATAAAAAGTAACTGCAACAATTAGCAATTTAATATATTTTCATTCATGAGCAATGAAGAAAGGTCTTGTTTGTATTTGATAAGAGCATAAAGCAGATCTGAGGCAATGTAGTTAACCAGTTATACTTCTTATTAAAGTTGTCTTTTCAGTCATAGCTGATATTTATAACTTGCCATCTGAAATAGCAGTTTATCTGTTTTCACTACATTGCTGTATTACAGAATGCTGAGTTTATTGTGTGTTTTTGCTAGAAAAACATCACAACAAACAAATAATCATATAAAGGCACCGGGTTCTCAAGCTTCCTACTACAGAATCCTATATACCTATATATAACTATATGTGGATATATGAACATACATGCTGAAGTCTGGACACAAACATGATACTTACATATGTGGCTAACAGTATTTTCTAGAAGTCTTTGTGGGACTACTCTTTGTAAAGCACAGCTGAAAAAAATCAAAATATGAAGTTGCACTAACCTTTGAATAAAGAACTTTTATTCTACAAGAGAAAAAAATTCACAAATAGATTAATTACCATTTCAGATCCTTTTTCAGATATTTTTTATTATACAGGTATGGCAAGACAATAATTTGAAATGCAGCCCTGAAGACAACAAAAGTAAAGGAAAGACTGCCAAAGCATACAGATTGATGCCTCCTCCTTCTGAGAATATGCAGAATGGTATTCTGTTTACATTTATTGCATTTTTGAAAGCCATAACAGAATATTCCTCCTATCAGTTCTGAGAATTAGCGTCTCCACAGATGTAAAGGTGACAAGACAAAAAGTGATTTGCCTTGACCTTTCTAAATGGTTTTCTGGAGGTTTTGTTTTGTTGTGTTTTGTTTTTTTTTTTTAAGTTTCAAAGGCATTAGAACTAAAAATGGAACAGGAATGATACTCAAAATACTAACAACTGCC
Organism: Aptenodytes forsteri; assembly: GCF_000699145.1. Classification (NCBI taxonomy): domain Eukaryota; kingdom Metazoa; phylum Chordata; class Aves; order Sphenisciformes; family Spheniscidae; genus Aptenodytes; species Aptenodytes forsteri. Next base: position 1,216,550 of record NW_008795322.1, on the reverse strand, counting down.
AATTTTCTCCCTGCATCATTTTTGCTAACAGATATTTTTAAAAACCAAAAATTGCTGCCTTTTTCATTTTGAAGCTGAGCTATACAAGATTTGATAGTTTATTTGCTTTGTTTGTTATATAGTATTGATTTCAGGCTTCAAATGCCAATACAAACAAATTTGCACCCCAATTAGCTTTCATTAATCAGTTTGTTTCCTGGGGCTATACACTACCACATAGCAGACACTGGCTAAACTACTAACTGAAAGCAGCAATATGCAATTGTAACCAATTAACTTGCGGGGGGGGAGCACTGTTATAACCCTAGCCTTCCACTGATTTCTCATGTGCCAAACAGAATCTGGTTCTGATTTTTAAGTTGACAATTTTCCTATTAAAGAGATCAATACAGAGAACAAAATAAAAGAGACAATAAAATACATACAACTGCAATACTCTGCAGGAAAACTGAGATTTACCCTTTAAGCAAACATTTTGACTAGAGTGGAATACAACACAACATATTTTTTAATGCATGAAAATATCTATTCTTGATCATTTTGATTACTAGTTAAAAGGAGAAAGGGCAGATATGACTGCAATTCTAATTGTGAGAAGCCATAGCAAAGGCCATGTGGCAATCGGGAGATCTTAGGCGGCCAAAGACACCTGACCTAGCTTTGAAAGCAGAACAAAGCAGGGCCAGCTGCTCTTAAATCTCAGGTAATTATCTTAAGACCTTCTTCTTCTTCTTCCCCCTTCCCTTCTCTTCCCTTGAGCTACAACAATAAAAACTTTTAAATGTATATGCAAATAAATAATTTAACTAAATCACTTTGATCACTAGAAACTGTTAGTTAACATTAGAATGTTTCAGCTGAGAGAGATTCAGAGAGATTAATTTGTCTTCCACTGTGCACAACAGCTATTCAAAATCCTCTAAAGACCAGGCTGTGTTGTAATGAAGCATATTTACAGCTTTCTTTATATTTTATTTAGCAAGTAAATACTCTGGCATTTTCAAACTGAAGGAATCTTATTTGTTTTCATGGAACATATCTTTCCAAACACCGGCGTGTGCAGAGAACACTACTCTATTTAAAATGTACTCTGTTCACAAGCCAAAAACCACTCGGGAAATTCTTGCCATGGGTCTCCAGATTTTTGTATCATATTTTAGTGTTCATGGATATTAAATTTCCTACCCAACCATACCCTTAAATTTGGAAGAACATCATGATACCTTGCTGACTGCAGCTATTAGTACCTTTTTGCTTTCCAGAGGCCCATCCTAGTTAAAAGTGCTCGCTAGACGACATTTCTTCCACACCTCAAAACCACATCACTAAATGGCCTATGAAATTTCTAGGGGGCTACACACCATTACTCTTTAAATATTGCAGAGTAAAACATTAATGAGAGCTGAATATTTATTCAGATTTCAGTATCCTGATTTACAGATTACACCCTTCGGTGGTCAGTTTGATGTTGACCAGGAAAACCTTATACTTAACTGTAACAAAAACCTGCTTAAACGTAAATTGAAAAGAGAAGTACTTTAGGCACCATCCAAAATAGACATTACTGTTTCACATAGCTATAAGAAGAAGAAACGACAGAGAAACCACACTTAACCTATCAAACTAGGATTACATCTTAAAGGCCTCTCTCTTCCTGTATCCAGCTGACTTGCTTTAGATGCTTTCCTGACAAAACCTCCTCAGGGACTCTTCTCTTCCTCAGGTTTCTTTAGTCAGAGAAACCCATTTGAAAGTGGAGCCTGCTAGCTTTTAGAGTTAATCTTCATTTGGAGTTTTTCAAGGAGCTGAGCAGATTTAACACATTCCTCACCCCCCCACACTTGTTCTCACATCCCAAACATGTTTATTTTTAATTGCTGTAAGAAATAGTTATGAAATGTATCCAAATAAATTAAATATGTTGATTATTTTACTCCTTCTTTGAGATGCAAATGTTGTTTTCCCCGATCAGGCATGCTCTCTTTATCTGACTGAGCAGTGAGTTAGTGATCTGCTGGCCCTGTGAGAAGTTATGCTTTTAAGCTCTTCTCCCGTACTCATCTGGTAATCAAAGACCTGCAGGTAGACACATTCTGCAACAAATTGATAGTGAAAAGTGTTTGTATCCACTAAACTTTTATTTTTCATCAACCTGCACGTATTGTCCTTTAGATAACCTCCAAATAAGATTAAGTATATGTTATGCCATGTGTCTTTTCATTGAAACCAGATATAGAGCTAATAAGTCACTTTCAAGTGACAGTAGTTTTGGAATTTAAATCTCTTCAAGGAATATTGTAATATCATCAAAAAGTCTTCTGTGGAGATGCACACTTTCATGTCTTTAAAGACATCAAACATCACCAACTCAGAGATGTAACTCCCTGCATCCCTTCCAGAATCTAAACCTCCCGTAACACAGCGCAAGAAGGTATCAATGGGTTTAGGCTAACTATATACACTCACGTTGTCCCAGTCTTTCATATGAATTTGTAGTTCAGATTCTCTTTACTAAACAGTGGGATTAATTATGTGACATTTAGATTATTAGTAGGTAATTGCAGAATTACACATTTTATACATGTTTACCAGAAGCAGGTTTTTAAAATTCCTTGTGAAGATCACCGTATGCAGCTGAATACCTGGACTAATGTATGAGGGATGAAGTATTTTTGCACAATTCTTATGAAGCATTTCAGTTGTATAAGCTTAAAAATTATGACTTGTTTTGTGACAATGACTAGCAGCCTCATGGACCAAACGGAAGGTGGTGCACCACTGCTTTGCAGTCAAGTATTAATTGAGAAAGAACAGAGTATTTTACAAACTCCCAGCTTTCTATTTCAGTCTTAAAGAAACTAGCAAGTTTTTCTTCCCCCAGGCCATAATTACTAGTAAGTGGAAGAAGTTCATGAATTGAAGATATAACAATTGTGATTTTCATAATTAAGGATAAAATTTTAAACATGGTTCAGATTTAAAGGAAGAAGAAAATTAAGGTTAGACTAAAAAGATTTCAGAGCTAAGACTTTCATAATCCTTATACCAATGTTGTACTGAAGCTTTGCCATTGACTTTAGAGGATAAAAACCACAGTTTAAGAGCTATAATATTTAAAAATCAAAGAGGTAAGAAAAGCCAAGTTGAAAAGATATTTTCTCACACATTTCTAGCCAGTAGACCTAGCAGGTATGCTTTTGTATACAGGATGTCATCAGAAGAGGTGCCATGATTTGGAAGATTGTTTAAAAAGACTGCCATTTCAAAACTGAAGGATATAAATCATGCTCAATAATATGATCTGAAGGAAAGAAAATCCCCAATATGCCCATCTTTGTTCTCAGGAGATCAACCGAATTGCAACTCTGCTTTTCCTCACCTTCTCACAGAACAGCAAGACGAAGTGTGTCTGTAAACGTCGGTGACAGCAGCAGGTACTAGCAAGGCTGCAGAAAGGCTTTTAGGTATGAGAATTCCAAACTCAGAGTGCCAAATTCTTACCTGGTTCAAACTGGAGATAGTTTTATTGAGATCAACAACGTTAACGCTTCATGCTACCTAAAGGTTTGGCCAGAAGAGGGGAAGCAATCGCCTTGTTGTACGGACAACTTTGTCAGTGTGTGGAACAAAAAACTGCTAACAGTGCAGGCGGATGGGCCAAATTCAGGCCCTTGTCCTTAGCGTTAGGAGAGACCCCCAGGGGAAAGCAGGTACTCAGGATGATCACTGTCTGCAGCAAACTACTGTTGAACGAGCAATCTTGCATCTTTCCCTTGCATCAGAACTATGATGGTTAAATTGCAGAGAGAGTTGCTTCAGCTCCCTGAGCTGAAGGAAGCTGCATTTCTCATTTGGCTTGTTTTGTATTCCCTTTTTGACCATAAACGGAATCACCCTGATCACTAAGAGATCACTGCATCCAGCTCAAGTGTGCAAATAGATTGAGAGAAAAGAGGGGAGTCCCCACTTTCACCACCACTTCACAATGCCATCAACCACGTGAAATCTCATCATGAGAGTCTCAGCCTAAAACCAATCCACCAGGTATATAAAATGATTATAACCTTAAACAAAATCTATTCTTACTTTAAGCTCTCTTTCTGGATTTCATATTCATACAAGTATATAAAGGAATGTAACACACTCCATAGTTCTTAACTTGTATTAAGTGGAGGGATACTTGACTACCAGCAAGAAAACCTGCTAGAGCTGTCTGGGGTGAACATTTTTCTAAATAATATTTTTTGGTAAAATTGTAACATACATGTTCAATTTTCAGAATAAATGTTTAAGGAAAGCAAAATTACTGCTAAATACCCCTTGAAACATAATTTCCAAGACACTTTTTATTCCCATGCAATACCTGATTAATCTTTTCTGTATTATTTTGCTACACAGTTATTGATTTTATTACTTAGAACAGGACAATTTGTGATATATTTGATTTAAAATGCCATTCAGCTATATACTAGTATTATATACTAGTATTGCCACAGCCATCAAACACTAACATAAAATAAAAAAGGAAATATTTTTAGAGGCTTTTGGCACTTGCAGAAGAGAGAATGAAGTCATTGGACGACATTAGCTGGTGGGATACTTTCACAGATGACAAAGTTAGGTAAGAAAGTAGAATTTGAAAGGTAACCTTAAAGGGATATTGCCATCATGTTAAAATGCTTTATTTGCCAAATATTGCATTCATGTTTCATTACAGATTTACCACTGAAGCATAGTAACTGAATGGAGTATAGGCAGTCATAATTAATTGTAAAACAACATACTAGTTTTGAAGTGTATTAAGTCTATTATGAAGGTGTATTATTAGCTATTAAGTTTCAAATAAGGAATTATCATTCACTCAGTAAAATGTGCTTTCTTCGCACAGATTATCCAACTAGGAGCAGACAAATTGTTCAAGACCTGTTGTTATCACTATTACAGAAATAGTTTTCAAAAATGTAATAAACATGATGGCCACAATGACTTTTTGAGGCATTAAAAGCCGAACAGAGAACAAACAAACACTTGACAACATGTGCTTGCTAAATAGCACTTTAATGCAATTATTGAAGAATACAATATTAAAATTGTTGGCCATGCTGCATACTCAAAAAATCAAATAGCTTTATGCTTCTATAAGCAAGAAATATGCTGAAAAATGTTTTTCACTACATATTCTGAGCTGAGATACGGGCAACTTCTCTCTGCTACCCTAAACTACAAACAGTGCTGCAGTGGATGACTTTATTTCTTTAGCCTGCATTCTGAGAAACCACTCATGGTGAGAAAGTACCTCGAAATGTAATTTATAGAATGTAATTTTATTTGTAGAAGGATTTCAATTTCATAAACTACATAACGGAAATCTTTTTGCTGACTTCATATGGGTACCAAAGGGATGCCTACAAGGGCACATACAAACTGTGAGCACCCACATCTGACTGGACCCAAGACAGCTTTGCAGGAGAATCATTTCTCCTCCCCAGCAGAGCACGGACCTGTGTCCTGTGCTGCTGTGTCCTGCTGAGGGGAAGGACCAGAGCCAGCCCAGAGGGCTCGAAACCCAGAGACAGCAACAGAGAAACTCCTGTGTGTTTTCAATAAATGAAAGCTGAAGAGTTTCAGCAGTTGGTGGTCAGAGTGCTCCTGCTCCTACAAAAAAAGTAAGAAGCTAGTAAAATATATCAAGATTACTTTATGTTGGAAAAATACAAGTAGAGGGAACTGGATGAATACCCTTCCTCCAAAGACCCAACTTTGATCCTTAAAATCTTTCAGTAAGTTTAAATTAACTACAAGTAATCGCTATTCACCACTGCAGCCTTTTCTTTACTCTCGGAACCTCACTTAAGGCTTTGATCTTATTCTTACCCAGCTAATTTCATTCTGCTTAAATATTACAGATTGCTTTGATAAAGTCTTCCTGTGCTTCTCTATTTTACAGGTTTGACTTCAATAGCACCACTCAATACAGCTACTAACTTAAAGTGACATTTGCAAAGTAGAATCTATAGGTCACTTTATCTGTGAAGATATTATATTGCTAAAAAATACGAAGGTTTCCTGATCAGTTTATTACATCTGTAATTATCCAAAGCCAAGCCAATTATGTCAGAAAAAGGACAAAATGCCTAGACTGACATTAAATAGCTCCAACCAGAAAGTCTTAATCTACACGCTGACTGGACTGCAAAAATTTACCTTCATATTTTTATGATCCTATATTTAACCAAGTATGAATAAACCTTTAGGAAAGAAGCCATTAAAATGCAATTATATATTTGTCTATTCATTCTGTTGTCCACCCTCCCTCCAAACCAACTACAAAGGTTTAACACAGAGAGAGAAAGAGAACCGAAAGCTGACAGAGACAGCCGAGTGCTTCCCAAGCTGAAAGCTTGCTGCTCCATGGACTACGGAGACAATGTCACATCAGGAAAAGGGACTTACACGTCAAAGTAATTTTGTCAATGTTAATTTTGTTATTGTTATTGTGCCAGTGTGAAGTCAAACACAGTGATTACAAATGGGAGTCAGGATAAAATTATGATATAATCCTGCAGCTCTTATGAAGCCAAAACATGATTATGGCAGAGGTTTTCACGGAACAACGACTATGAAAATATGCAAACCACACAAAATAAAAATGCTACAATTAAAAAAAAAAAAGTTTACTTTATTCCAAGTCTGTATATGCACCTTTCACCAGCCCATTTAAGTGCCTTTTTTATTTCAGAGCCACAACTGACAATACTAGTAATAAATCTGATAAGTTGGACTCCATTCCATCAGCCAGTGGATGTGACAGTATTTGTCCTTCTCAAGAGGGACTTCCAGGACAAACAGAACTCCTAACTTATAAACCAAATGAACAAGATGACACATCATTGAATTCAATGACAAAATACCAGCTGACTTCAGTAAGCATAAGCCAGCCTCCTAAAGAATAAACACCAAGGCTGCAAGTTTGATAGTAGAACCTGTATTTGTGTTCTTAGTTTTTCACTCCCTTATAAACGTAACTGAGAAAGGTAGACTTTCTTCTGGAGAACTTACATAATTTCTCATGGCATCACTTAGGAATGATGAAGTATAAACAATGAAATCAAGGGGATCGTAGCTTAAACAAGATAAAAAACCTGGTCCAATCTCTTTGCAATAAAGCAATTCTTCCAGAATGAAGACAAAGGTCTAAATGCAACATAGCTAGATCACACCACCACAAATGCAAAACAGAAAGATTTTTAAACACACACTTATGGATTCACAGCTGTGCTGACACATCAAGCATTAAAACTGTGATGTTATTTAAAAAAAAACAAAAAAACTCTAGATTTATCCAGAGGGTATTAATAAACATCTAATATACAGCAGTGTATCTGAACTATGTGCTGCATCTCACTTCTTTCTGAGGGTGTAAAGTCTGCTATAAGCTATTAATAGTATTTTATTCTCTGCAAGTCTCAACCTTACGAAACTGAGAAAATGCAGAAACAGCGTATGAACATGCCATTCCCCTCCAGAGAAAGAAGTCACAATGTAATTGAAGAGCACCGTGTTTATTTCACAAATTGCTACTATACCTAGAAATTCTACTCTGCTGAATGGAGCACAGGAGTTTATATGACAGGGATTTTGATAACAGAATGTTCAGCAAACATCTTCTATCTTCTCACCTTGAATTTAATCAGGTATTTTTCCAGAAAAATCTTTTGGAACATCATACGTGAGAAGAATAGTATTTCTAGCACCTCTTCAAAAAGTAATTTAAAGATGGAATATGTCTTGAAAGCAGTATCTGAAGGTATTCTCGGAAATACCTACCATGTGTTTAATTTTTTCTGTTCCATTTCTTAAGTGTGGCAACAGATACTGAAACTATAAAAATAATTGATTCTTGAGCACTGAGAAGTGTTTTTTCTCTGTGTATAATGCATTCAGTTGATGTGCTTATGTCATAGAGATGTCAGTGTGAGCAAGGAATAAAGCACTCAATAAATTTGTTGGCCTGAGCATTTCAGCAGAAAGAGTCATACTAAAAATCTCAATATTACCGCCACTAGGAAACATTATAAAGATACTATTTCCTTCCTCAAACATGTGAACTAAATGCAAAAGAAGAAAAATCTCTCCTTTTGATTGCACACGCATGTATCTATATCTGATTCTTCTAAGCTGTATTTGGATTCATTTTTTTCTTTAATTGCAGTGCCCCAGATTGTAAATCAAAGTTCTATGTGAGATTGGAAGTAAATTTATTTCTATATAATACATATAATGCAAATATTGTCAGTGCTGAAAGAATTAGCTGCTTCTTTGTTCAGTCAGCTTGTGAAGTATCATCAGCTACACTCATTTGACAATCCTCTAGTGAAGGGAAAAAGGCAAAATAGTAATCAGAATGATATGTATTATAATCTCATACTGGATGTTTGAGTGCTACGAAAAGAAACATTTACCAACTACTTGTGGAAGTTGTAATGTTGAAAATATGAAAAATCATGAAAAACATTCAGAATGAAAAAAACATTTTGCATTGCATAAACTGCATTGTGCTGCTACTACGCTAAATGCAAACAGTGATGTTCAGCCTCTTTGTGTTTCCAATATATTCAACCTCAGTTCAACAGTAAAGTCAAATCCTGGCGTTATACTAAAAAATATCCTTAAGTATCTGCAAAATAATTAAGCTAAGAGGATCTTCTTCCAACTGGCACAGTAAATTTGGATTAAATGCTATCTGTCCAGCAAGCAGATTTTGCAGTACTAAAATGTGTTAAAGACCCTGAATGTTTAACTTTTTGGAAAGTCTGTTGAAGGAGATATACAGGATAGAGAGTATAATGGAGTAAACTTTCCAAGCTCTTGGACATGCTGGGCATGTAGAGCACCTTCATACTGCAGCAAGCCACTCACTTTCATGCAGAATACAGGTAATAGATAGATCTGCAGCTAATTAGGCTTATTACAAAAGCATCAGCTTAATGCATGAATAAATCACACTCTGCATGTGCAATGGGCACCTGCTTTCTTTGAGCATCCAATGCGAGCAGGGAAGAGAGGCTAACTGTAAGACACCACTACCAGGCCAAGCCAAGCCATCTATAGTCTGCTTCTGGCTGCCTAAGGAGCCAACTGTGAATTGGATGAATAGATCTGGAAGCACGTTTTTCCCAGATCACCACTGGTCTCGTGACCACAGGCAACCCATCACATTATGAAGGAAGGGCTAAAAAGCAGGGTAATCAGCTGGCCTTTTAAAATTAGATGCTGGAATAATATTCAAGGATGTTAGGAGAAGAGAAGGCTGTAGGTAAGATTGTATCCAAGGCCCTGATACAGGCTTTGCATCACAAGGTGGGAAAAACTCCTCAGAGATTGGACCTGTCTTCAGGGCTTTCTTTTAACCAGGAAAGGTGCACACATCCTTGCACTAGCTCAAAACAGGACTTTATATTCCATCACATCTCCATGTGTCATGTCCTGGGACTGACGTTCTCGTACCCATACTTACTGTGTCCGAATGAAGGATCTCAGCCTCCTCAACTTTATTCCTTACATGCAAGTAACAAGTAAATACACTCCTATTTGTATGTAAGAACAGTGGGGAAATCTTATTTCAGTGACATTTTCAGAAGACATGTTTCTGAAGCCAAATTGGCATAAGGCAAATGGATTTTTTTTTAGTACTCTGAAGTGGCTCCTTTGCCTACTCACCCCACATACATTTACCCACCCGCTGCTCTTACTAGTATCTCACTGGTATCTGCTTCACTTTCAATATTGAGTTCCTTTAAAATAAGCTAAATTGGGAACTATTTGATGTCTCCCGAATTAGCTATTTCTAAAGGGAACACCATCCTGAAAGAAGCCTAGCCACCCGGGAAACTCTGTCAAATGCAGCAGACATCAAAGAGAAAACGCTGCCTGCCATCCTCTGCTCAGCTCAGCAAGTATTCACCCACCCAGGCTTCACTTTTCTAAAGCTGTGGCTATTGTAGCATCAGCAGTCTACAAGAAAAGCAAATGCAGAAGGCTTTCCTGCATTCTGCACATCTCTTTGGAAAGCCAACAACCCCTGGGCTACTAGAGGGCTCTGCCGGAGACAACAAACCGTACATCTGACATGCAGCAGTTATTCCAGCAATGGCCGTGATTTCAGCACAGAGATTCTTTACGCAGAATTTTTGCTTCTTCATTACTTTGGCACACATGTGAATATCTACCCACATGTTATTATCCAACACATGGAGAAGTAAGCACTGCTGTGGGCACCAAGGACTTTTAAACTTGTCTTCATACTGCAAATGTATATTGAAGTGAACACATGCAGCCAAGGTAGCTGAAATAAATTCAGGTATCACGGTTCCCTCCCACATTTCAACAAGCATACTGAACACATTTTCATGTATGCTCTTTGACCATTTCTGTGCTCTACTTTCAGACAATAAATAGGCTATCTTGACATCTCTCTGATTAGTACTCACACCTCCATACTGCTTGCAGTTTCACCAGTCTAGACTACCTTCATTATCTGAAGCAGCAATGGCCCCTACTAATCCTGTCAAGAAGTTTGTACAGACTCATGGTAATCTTGGAGCAATAATCTTGCAGCAGTTTGTGGCTGACAAGAGCAAAACCCGTGACTTTAACAAAGGAGAACATCGAGCAAACCGAAGTGTTTCTAAGAAGCTGCAGGAAGAACATGAGATAAGGAGGCTAGACATCAGTGTACAGGAAAGATAAAGTGATTAAAGGAAGGGTACTCAGGAGTAATAAAACATATTTCTTTTTTTCATTCAGTAGTAATTCCAGGTGGTCTCCGAGATTTCTTGGCATGACAAACCTCACACTGCTATCACTGCTACTTGCAATTCCCATTTGGTTATTTATCAGTTTAACTGTCAAAAGACATACCAAAATTTCTTTAGCAAAAACAGATGGTCTCAGCCCCAATGCATGAAATAACAGGTCTTTCTTACATTGTAGTATCTGAAATATCACATCTTGTAAAATTGTAGTGGCTGCAAAGAAGATTTGAATGGTTAAAAGGTAGAATTATCCAACTTCTGCAATAATCTCAGTGTGTATGTATATGTAAAACAAAGGAATGTCATTCTTTTGAGTAAAACAACCAAAAAAATCCTTTATTTATCCTATTTAATTGTAACAGTGTCTGCGTATGCAAGAAAAACATAAAAACAAGTTTTCTTTCTGGAACAAATATTCAACCTGTCAAGAATAGCACTTGATGTCAGGATTCTGAAGTTGTGGACGAAACGACAGACGAGCAGAGGGAATCTGATAACACATTAATGAGATGTGCTCCATGCAGTCATAAAAGTACTTGAAATAAGAAACAAGGAAATGTGAAAAAAGAGATAGAAACAACAGTAGAGAGAAAGGAGCTGCTTTCTGAGGCTTCTGTTGTGATCCCGTGAAAAATGAGTGATACAGAATTTTATACAGAAATTTCAGAGACTCTGTGCATCAAGAACACTGGAATACACTTTGAATATGTACATTTGCCTTCGCATACTCATGAGCTACAACACTTGTTATGCAATATTTGGGGCACTCACTATATTTGTTTGGACTGACACTGATTAAAGGCAGCTATATATCCACCATTTCAAAAACTATCAGCATGTGCACTTCTACAGACAGCAACAGTCCAAATATGTAATCAATTGCACATTTTCCTATATCTGCCAGCCAGCTGAAGAGGAATCCCCATCTGGCAGGTAATACAACTGTAAGTTAGATTTGTTGATTTTCTGCAACCATTCTGACTCAGAACAATAATAATGACTCTGTCACTATGTTGTTCTCTTGGCATTCCCCTTTGATTTCTCATTAACGCCCATTCATATGGTGTGCCACAACTGTGTGCTGTAATGCACTGAGTAGCACCTAAGACCAATGCCAACTCTTACTTGCTCAGTGTACATTTAAACTGCCTGTTTACCTGCTGGCATACAACTCTCAGCATGAGGATTACTCAGAAAGGGAAGAATGTGAATGAATGCTGGCCTTTCCAGAGGAATCAATGCCTCTTTACAATTCTACTATTCTGGTGAACAGCAATGAACAGGTCCATGGGACATCTTTGTATCTTGTCTCATTTCAATGTTCCTACTATATATACCAATGAATATACTTCAGGATTCTGCAGACTTGTCTCTGAAGGTCCATATAATAGGAAAAGTATTCTTTCCTAAACTTATTTGCTTGAAATAGTATGCATATGATATTTATACATCTGCCTGAACAGCTTGGAAACTTCATCTATTCCATTCCTACAATAATCATAGGAATATTTTCATTGTTGACAACTCAGGAGACAACACAGCATTAATTGCCTCATAAACCTCACTGATCACAGTGCCAAATGCAGACTTTCCAGCACTTAATGCTTAACAAAAACTCGTTTGCCATTTTTCAGAAATTACCCCGTTCCTCTGACGGTAACACACTGGACCAGGGCAGAGATCCAGGTGAATACAACCTACTGCATCAACAGCGGAGCACTAGTCATGCAAGTCGCAGGAGTCAAGGTGAGGACAGCAGTATGGAACAATCAAGGATTACTGTCCACGTGACAGTACTGAAATGTAGATAAAGCATAATGCAATGTATTACATGTTCATCAACACTTCAGAAAATCAGCAGCTCTTCAGCCACATCTCACTGATAAGAACCAGGTATATGGAGCATCATCATCAGTATTACTACTTATAAAAATGCAGCCTCAGATGAAAGAGGTAGTCATTAGCTTTAAGGTATTTCAGGAAATGTTTTAGTAGCCAGCTGACACCTATCTCACACATAAACCATGTCACCTTTAGCCCAAAGTACAACCAAAGTCTAGCTTAACAAACCAGCAGAATATGCCCTGTCATATTTGGCTATTATGATAGAACCCAAAATGAGAATCTTGTGCCTTGACTATTGTACCTTGTGTCTATGAAGCTGCTAAGGTACAATGAAATAATATGAGTGTACCCTGAAAAAAAAGAAAAAAAATAAAGAAAACACATTGTATTCTAAAAATATTTCCCTACTACAGTGAAAAATCCATTTTAATTTAGTTTTATTTTTTGTGAAGAAAATGACAAGAATTCTGATGAAATTGTGTAAGTTAGAACAATTCATTTGACTTTTTAAGACATTTCATTCAAGAACATTAGGTCTTTTTCCATTCTGAGATCTCAATCACAAAACTTCTGTCACTTGTAAAGAATTACTTCAGTATTTATCAACTTCGCCTACACGTGGAAGTAAAAAGGGATAATTCACAAGACACAATATACAGCAACAAGAAATTATACAGAAAATAGAGTTTGGTGTGAGGTTCAGCATAGTTACTGGTTAGACAGTCTAGATGGTACTAGACTGTGGAAATGCAAGAATTAAAGTATTAGAAGCAAGAGGGATCATATTCAAAGTCCTTACCTCTTCTAGCTATTTTTACATATTTTTAACAATAGTTTTCCTGGTCAAGAGTCTTAATTTGAAAACAAGTAATACCGGTTCTGATCAATGAAATGACAAAAATCAGCTTTACAGTGGCACAGTGAAGGAAACTGAAATATTGTTGCATTTCAAGCATAGGAAATAAAATACACCTACATAGTGAGACTCTTGGTAGATTCTTATTTGTTGCCATTGTTTTTCTTCACATAAAAATGGCCTTGCCTGTAAACTTAAATTTAAATTTAAAAAAGGAAAAGAAATGGCACATTTGCTGCTGTCTTGCATTTCGTACTGTTTTATTTATGGATTATTTTTTTTTTCCCTCAC
>NW_008795322.1:1169934-1202427 GCF_000699145.1 Aptenodytes forsteri | reverse complement strand
CAAGTTTAATGGTATTTTTACTGTGACTTTATAGCTGTGTGATTTATAATACATCAAACAAGTCAAATCAATCAGCAAAGGCTTAAAAATCAGCACAGGTTGAAATGGCTCCTTTAAAACAAATCATTACAGTTGTTAGAACTAAAACATACATAACAAGGATTGACCACTAATGTGAGTTATTTTAAAATCTCATGTTCTTCGTAAGAAATGCTGCCCTGTGTATATAACTTTTTAACGATCTAATAAAACCATCTGCAGAAACACAACACAAAACATAGTTCTTCCTTTTAAAGCTCTTTAAATACTCTATACTATTCTTTTAAAGGAAACCTACCCATATTCTCAGTGCTATGGAAAGTTAAATCAGCTTTTTAATTGGCTCACCTCTGTCATTAAGCTTTAGAAGTAGTTATTCCTATTATGCTATAAATATAATCACATATATTTTAAACATTCTTTCTAAGTCAGAAAATGTCTTTTCCATTATTTAAGTATCTGAATTATAGACAGCACAAGGCAGTGTAACTGTGACCAAAACCCAATTTGAGCTCAGACTTTTAAGATGATGCTTAAAGAAGTCACATACTTAGGCAGACTTTTAGAAGGGATATGTTAAAACTCCAGCTGATATATGCAAGACAAACAAGCCCATTGATGCTTCTTCCCATATTTTCCAACCCCTGTCTTCCAGTGGTTTCTGTGCCACATGAAACTAGGCACTAGGAACGTCACAAACCACAACATACTGTTCATGTTTGGAATGAGCAGCTGCACAAAGACTGGGGGATGTGCACTTTGCCTGTTTGAGGTAGATTGGCTGATACTTTTTGACCAGCTTCTAGAAAAGCTGAAGAGTCTGAGCTCTGGAAGAAGTGAGTGTTTGGTGCTGTTTGGCAGACAGAGCTGGCTAAGCCAGTAGGACTATTCAGGAAAACAGGGCAAGCCAGTTTACTTGGGGAGGCTCTTTTATCTCACAGATAAGTAAATCTCAGCAGAAAGAGAGATATGTGTACACTATATATGGGAGACCATTAACCAGTTTTAACAGGAAGAAAAAACAGTAGATAATTTTGTACCTGAAGGGTATGCATGTAGGAGTTTATGAATATGTTATATACAAGCACTGAGATGTATTACACTCACCTGTTATTAGGATCGATAGACCTATGAATGTTAATTTTAATTTGTCATATTAAAATAAACCTTTTCTTAAGCTAGAACTACATTTTGATTGTTATCAATTTAATACAATCACCCAATAAAAACTGTCAATTTGAATAACCTACATAATCATGAATATTTTACGCATGTCCTTGGAAGAGTCCCAACCACCAGCTAAGGTCACCTTGAGAACTAACGGCACTACACAATAAATAGTAAAAAGAACTATTCCCAGTCCATTCAGTACAAAAGATCCACGTTACAACCTATTACAAAGAAGAAAACCAATGACATCTCCTCCAAAAGATTCCTCCTTCCACTCTAAGCAGAACATGAATTTGTAGCATCCAGAACTCCATTAAGCTTGATACAAAATTGCAATATATCCTTGCATTTTTCTTTTTGCTATCAGTCCAAGGGATTTGTAAATTGGTGGTTAGTGTTGTTCCCCAATTATCTGAATAGTCTGAGAATTACACCATCGCCCAGACAGTTAATATTAACTTACACTAAATCTAGAACAGAGATATGTTTTGTCATACTTGAGTTTGACCAGTGTTCATTGGTACTCCCTACAGCTACAGCAGAACTATTTATAGAGACTCTGGATCTGCAGGCAGGACAGAGATTTTCTTCTTAGCATTGTTTTGCGTAATTACAGATAGTTTGGTTTTCTTGTATTTTACTTTCTCTCACTGAATGTCCTGAAGCTGATGTGAGTTTTGTTCATTATTTTTCCCCTCAGAAACAATGTTTTGGCAGCATTTGTGTTGATTCTTTAGTTCCTGTCAGATTCTTACTCTCCATCTTCCCAAAGATGAGCATGTACCCTGCATGTATGTTTACTCAGAGTGTTTGTTTATTTCTGGAAACAGAAAGTGCTAATGAATAATAGAATGTATGTGGAAAGGGAACAGCATACTTCTGAAATCAGTACCAGAATGTGTGGTGGTGTCATTAGGTAATTAAAGGGAGCAGCACTTGAATTTCCCCTGAAATTCAGAAACCCCCTTGTTCCTAGATTGTCAGACACACGCAGTGCATTGCGGCCTGACCATTCCCCTAAAATTCATGTTAACCTCATTATTTTCTCTCAAGCAGAAGTCAGAAGCCATATATACAGAAAATGATCATCCTATCCTCGCAATGTCACTAGAAACTACAAAGTACTGTAATTCATCAGTTCAAAAAATGAGCATGAGATGAGACATGTTGCAATTATGAAACAGCCACCACTTCAACATCCAGTTCTAGTCACTTCTTTCCAACACATACTGACTTATTCCAATCTGCTCCGATTCATCTCATTGCTTTTTTCCAAGATGCTATTAAATTTTGCTATTAACACAAATTTTAAAAACTTTACTAGGGAATGTATAAGGGGTTTTTTTGGTTTTAAGGAAGCTCATTTCAGAAGTACTTTTAGTCCAGGTAGATGCAAAAAAACACAGAACATGCATGTTGTCTCCATTTTTAAGTTTCAGCCATCATAGTCTCCCTATGGTTTTAGAATGGATTTTCTTTTAAATAATTTTGCATGGGATTGCCAAAGCTGACTGTTACAACCTCGGCTTCATTGAAATTTATACTTCGAATTCTTTTCTAGGAATAAAATTCAGTGACTATAACACACAGTTTAATCAATGATTTCTTAGAAATATAAGATAGGAAGATAAAGAAATAAATGATTGATGACTATAAGAAGAGAAAACGGAATAGTACTCACATGAGTATTGCTGGCGTCCTATTTTGCCACACAGAATTTCATCATGATTACCTAACACATTTTTGGCATCTGGTCACATCTGAAGGAGCTCACGTAAAGGAGGGCACACTTATGTGAATTTCAACACTGAGCTATACTAGAGATACTATTTTCTTATTATAAAGATATTCTGCTTATCGGTGACAGTGAAACAGTGCCAAAATAATAACCAAGTTCTTGTATTCAATTTTTAAAGATTTTTAACTCCTGTCTTATAACATGAATATACCTCCATAATACAGTGAACCCAGAGGTAACAGAAATTTTGTAGGAAAGGAGGAGAGTGTGCATGCATCAGTGATTTCTGGAAGCAATATTACTGCTAAAAAATTAGGCATCTAAGACTCTGGTACTTAAAGGTGTTAAGTGGTGAAAATGGTCATCAGCTCTTCTGATCGGGATCTCAGTGTATGTCTGAGTAACAAACAAAACTGATTTGACTCTTCTAACATTTTATATACTTTGTTTCTGAATTCACTTGTAAAAGAGCAAGTGGATAAAATTCCCTTTCATTATTCCTTTCTAGGAAGTCTTCACTACATAATTACATTATAAGTGCTAGTGAAAGAGCCAAATTATAATGGAAGCAAAGCGAATAGACTGAAAGAAGGATTAGCAGCTAGTTATATGAATGCAAATGAAAGTAAAGAACTCTTGAACTTACTCCACTCTTTAAAAAAAAACCCAAAACCAAAACCCACACAAACCAAAAAACCCGCTGTAATTCTAAGTATATTGTGTATCTTTTTTCTTTGCCTTTTTCCTCCCTTTTCACCTGAAATAATTTACCTTTTTAATGAAGTTGTGGGGATTAATTTACTAAGTTTAAGAGCTTTGCAAACAACAGGTTCTCTATCACATTGTTTACTAAACACTAGGGGTCTGCTAAAATTGTGTTATTTAGAATGTCACATTTCTTTATAAATGCCTGATCTCTTGTAACTTTTGCTGTTGCACACCCACTCATCACTGCTGTAGAATACACATCCTCCAATACACCTCCGTTTTCAGAGACACTTCTGGCTACTTCTGAATCCATTAATATTCTTGATGTCTCTTCTCACCCCTGATAACCATGATAAGGCACTGTCATGTTCACTGTTGCTCTTAGCTTTTCATTTTTAGATCATGCATCATTGCTGAATCCCTTTGTTAAGGCATCTATGCTTTTAATGCTTTGAGTCTATTCTCTCGGCAAGCATACAAACAAATGGAAAAAAAAAAGTACACACACATAAACGAAGATTTATTAATAGTTTTCTTTAGCACATTTTCCCCAAGTATTGTTCTTTTCTATGGATTTTCAGATTGGACAATAAAAGAAAAATGAGAAAGAAATGCAATATAAAACTCTAAATCTATTTAGCTCATTTTCCAAGAGGAGCTTTTTTCATTTAGTGGGGTGAAGTTAAACACTGAGTTAAATGATGGCTAATAATTAACAGGCTACTTAATTAAAGAAGGCACAAAGTATTCAGAATGTATAGAATTCTTCTCAAGAGATGGTGGCTGGTGTTTTCTGCTGTATGTTTATGTTTTTTCTTGAGACATTCATTACTAAAAGACAAGCATACAGAATCTTTTGTTATGTGGGAATCCTGTGGGCAGGTGTGTACTTGGGCAGAGTGAATCCTGCAGAGTGAGGTTTTGGTCACGGAATGCTAACTAACTCAGAACTGAAGACATTTGTCCTGAGTTGGCTGTGATAATGTAGCAGAGGAACCAAACAGAAACAAAAATGGAAAGTATTTTGTGGCATTGGAACCAAGGTATTCTGCTGGAAAGAGCCGAAAGATGAGGTCTAATAGACAGAGAAAAGTAGGAAAGTCTTTTTCAGACTATTTCAAATCTATTTCAGACACCCATGCATCATGTAAGTGAATACACACACACACAGAGATGCACACACACATGCTCAGACTTCATTAAGAAAATATGAGTTAACCTTGACAGATTCAATTCTGTCAAAAATCTTCAAATATAAGCAAATATTTTTTTCTCCCTCAGAAAAATCCTAAAATTCCCTTAGGAAGATGATGCTTGTGAAGTCACCAGAAGCAGTTTTACATATGGCTTCCTCCTGTTCAACCTCTGAAGTCCATTCCTTTCCTTGTGGTTTTATTCCTTTAGTTCATTCTCATCACTTTTTTTCATGGCAATCTACAACACAGATCATGAGTATTTGTCAAGTTTGTCAGGGAAAGTCTGCTTGGAAAGAGGTAATGCTTGGATCTCATCAACTTGCCATTTTAATTTGTAATTCTCTGTAATTATTTTCACATTTCGTCTTTTGAAAAAGTCTCAGGAATATATCCTCCCTTCTTCATAAATGCAGTCCTACTCTGGTGATTCCTGTTTAGGATGCTATCACAGAGATATTTTCAAAATCCTGACTGAACATGTCAAAATCCTTAGGAAGACGGGCTTATGTGCCTAAAATCTTCTCTGCTATAAGCTTTGTCTTCGTTATATCCGCAAATCATAAGAGCCACACCACCGTAAGTGTGCATCTTCTTTGTGCGCTTTGTCCTGTGAAGAAGCCAACTGGCCAGGAAGCGCAGAACACGCTGCTGCTGTGCTGCAGGATAAATGGACTTGCCTGGAACTGCTGGAGTCAGAGAGGCTGCCTGTGAGAAAACTGGCAGTTAGATACAAGCAGACACTGCCAGATCATGTCAACTCAGCTGCAGTCTGCACCCTGCCCATGTCTGAGATCCCTTCAAAATGGAGGCTGGGTAGGAAAAAATAGAATTGTCTTGGAGTTGCATACAGATGTAGATCCCATAGACTTGACTGGTGTTTAGATAAATATTCCGTATTATCTCACTGGGGAGACAAGGAAATGCATTTCTCTTTTCATCAGTTATATCTTGTTTTATACTAAGTCTGTAGGCTCCTGGGTCTGTCGTGCTTTGTTTTCTCCTAGAGGACACAGGGCTCTGGTGCCCTGATCTAAAGATGATTTACAGGTAGTGAAGATAGTGTTATAACAACAACACAACTCTCAGAATCTCACGTTTCCTTCTTTCAGGTCCTAAAGCATAATAAAACATGCTTTGTGGCTCTGATCAAAAGCTCATAGAGTTCCACGGTAAAATCCAGTAACTGCAGGTGAGCTTGACATTTCAAGAATATGTCACGTTGTATTTGTCTGTCTTTGTTTAGATTAAAGAAGCGGCAACTCTCCAACCGGAAATACATGCATTAGTAAAATTGGGCCAAAACTGATACTTAAAATGTATTTATTGTTGTAACATTTTAAATTCAAGCGATTAAATTATTCACGCCCATCAGAAAATTATCCAAATTCAACACCTGCAGTCTCTGTTTTTTAACACTTAGTTACTAGTGACAGAGAAAGAAAATACCCCTTCCTGTGAAACACTCAGATACTTCAGACGCCTAATAAAAATGCAGGTATATTATCTCTATGTTACTTATCTTGAAAGGAGAATGATGTTGAGACAATAAACTGTTTAAAAATAAATCCCTTTCTGACAATCCACAAAACAATAGGGAATGTATTCATCTCCATTTGACTTACTTACTGGCAGTAAAAACTAATAGACAACATAGTCATCAGAATTACTTTGTCACAATTCCACAGAGGTTTCGCTAATTCTTTTCAAGTCCATTTTATTAGTCAGAAAAAAAATTAAGTCAAATCCTGATTTAATAAGTGGTGGATTTGAATAAATTACTCTAGTTCTGTGTTCATTGAACTTTAAATTAATTGTTCCACAATCCATTGCCAAGCAACTAGAATATATCCTTAGGAAGTTCAACAACATACTTCTATTAAATTGGTAGGGTGAACAGTTTACTGGTAACTTCAGGCTTACAAAATGAAGATTTACAAAAGCAGAGTTTTCCTCATTAATTCTATCAATCACCTGTAAGTAGAAGCTTATGCTTAATAAATTGATAGAATCACATTAGGTCTGAAAACATCTGAATGTCTGATAATGTGTTTGCCCAGGATGCTGATGACATTTTAAGACTGTTGAATTATTACAACCCTATCTTTAGCCTGAGACAACTACAAGAATTAAAGTCAACCTTTCTTATAAATGCATACATCCTGAAAAACTCTTAATATAATAGATAATAGAGACTTGTATCTAAAAAATCACATTTGAGGACAGAAAAAAAGTCACAACTTCTTTTTAGAAATGTATTAGCATGTCTCAGGTTTATTATCTTGGGTCTTTGACCCACTGTAGCATGAACAAGAGAAATCATTGCACCCTGAGAATGTCTGCATGAATCAGGATAACAAAATTTCCAACAGTTTTAAGTATTGAAAAAAGGGTTCTGCTGAAATAAGGTTTTTGGATTTATTTTTTTTTTAAGAGAAAATTTGGGAAACACAATACATTTTATTATGTATTTGGGAACAATCTTCCTAAATCTGTAGAGAGAAATGAGATTTAGGAGCCTTTCAGCTCTACATGTATTAAATGATTACAGGCTGATTTATTGAAAGTTTTTGTATTTTGGCTCACATTTTGGATAATATGAAAATTGTATCCTAGAAATTTAAAATCCCCATTTCCTACTGCTTTACATTATGATCTTTACTATTCGTAAAACATAGTTTCTGGTTTTGACTGCCAGGCTTGCAATGGAGTACATCAGAAAACAACAATCCTACATATTCCTACATACAGGAATAATGTGAAAATTCAAATTGAATCAGCAGTCTTAACTCTGGATTTTAAAAAGCTAAACAGTTAAAGTCATTCCACATTACTTTTGGCAACTACAGGATTACAGAGGGGTAAAAAGTTCAAGCTCAATCCACTGGACCCACTCCACTCTGTGAAAATAGCCAATTTAGAGCTATTATGAGAAAATAACTTTCATTAAGCTTTCATCATTTGTAGTCTACTACATACCATCTCAGCTTTCTAAAATGTCAACATCTAAAAGTATCATCATTCTTCATTATGCTGGAGGGAAAAAAATAGATCAAATGGAAACGAAGAACTATCACTTTCCTTTCGGATAAGCAGAGAACGCCAAGTATAATTACACAGCAAAAATGAGGATCTAATGCTTTAGCGCTAACACTTACTATACCTATTTATAATAATAGAAGCAAGAACATACTTGCATGTAAAAATTGTATATATTTGATTGCATCTCTCTCCTGTCATTGTTCATGTGAACCTTATTAGGCTGTCATTTTGTTCTGGTCAAGGACTGTATCATCATTTATCACCCAGGACTAGCCAGGCAATGTTTATGAAAGAGGTTTGGATATCCCTGTATAACAAACATACCCAGTTTGTAGTATTATTTGGGCCCCGATTTACAAATGGAGATGGCTAAACCTATGACTTCCATAAAAGCTCCATGTTGCAGGCTCTAACGCTCATATAATATTCACTGAATCACTGAAAACTACAAGGAAATGTATTAATGAAAGCCAGAAATCAATGACTGTTTAACATAATATGGGATAAATCATAGCAGCTAAGCTGCTGATTCACAAAGATGTGAATGCTAAATGAAAGAACAGGGGAGTAGACTACTTGGAACAGAAACAACAGCAGTGAAGTTAAGCTACTCCTGCTTGTGAGTCAGTCCTTACTGTCAGCTTTCTGCATAGTGGCCGACTTCAGTGAAATCACTCGTAGGAGCAGGGATTCACTAAATAAGACTGAGAAAACCCTAGTCCCTTAAAAATCTTCCAGCAACTTTTAAAATGAACTCTGACAACTTTGCATAATGCACAGGAATTTAGAGAGAAGTCAGTCCCCACTGTTTTACCCAATTTTTTAAATTTTGCCTCCAAATATTCAATACATAATATTTTCCTGATTAGGGAGAATGAAAAAAGATGAGAATGGAGTTTTTATCCTCATTAGCCACTGAAATCATCGAAAACTCTCCAAAGATCTTATAGGATCTAATATTTGAGTTTACATGAAATTTTATGTTATTTCAGTACATCCATTAAGAATTATTCAAATGCAGGATGTTTGGTTGTTACTTTGTGTGATATACCTAAGCTGTAGAAGTATACTATATCAGTGTAATATAGCTCCCTGAAAAATAAAGCCTTTTGGAAAATTTTCAACAAGAAATCCGCTACTAAGCGTTAATGCTGTTTGATGCAAGAAGACTTATTTAGAGTCTTAAAGATCTGTCTGTTGGAAAGATAATTTCAAATTTCAAACTTTAAGTATTCATCAAACTCTATATACCTCTGTTTACGAAAACCTCAAGATTATGCCAATGCTATGTCTATTTTGTAAAGCCAAAGGAAATGTTTAAATATTCACTTAAGTGCCAATCACGAATCCAGGCTGATCTGTCCAGGGAATGTATTTCCTAAACCTGTTGCACTTCAATTATCCTGGAGATGTAACTCTCAACCCAGGGGTTCAGCTGCCTGTGATCCAAGACTTAGCTTTGATGCAGCATAGCCGGGTGACCTTGGCTCAAGTTACTGAGAAAATTGATAAATTGTTAGAAAGAAAGTGTGAGAAAATAAGCTAGAGCCAAGAAAAAGAGTAAAAACAGAGTGAGATGGTAGTAGCTACTGGCTCAAGGATATAAGAGGAAAAACACTGAGATGAAAAGGTATGAAATATGAAGGGTCAGGGGGTGGGGGAAGGGGGACAAAGGGGTAACAAACTTGAAAGCTGGCAGCTCAGTACCATTGCCCTTTAGCGTGTCCCAAGAAGCAAAGGTGGCCAGGCTTCCCCCATCCAACTGATGACTGCCTGGCCAGTAAAGCCTCGCTGTGTGTGGTTTTGGGACCGATGAGCATATTAACACTTAACCTAGTGGCTTGTTACCTTTAGCTCTGTTGTGTGTGCGTTAACCAATAATTATGTACTTGTATGTTGAGAATATTCTGCTTGTAGAGCCTCTTTTTATGAAACTTGCCTAAAAAAAACCAACCCAAAGCGGGAGGGTTGCAGACAATCAAGATATATTTTTTCACCCTTCCTTTTAAAACATTTCTTATTGATGCCCTTTGGTTCTGTATTAGATTATTCCATCAATAGGCTGAATCAAATTAGGGTCACACAAAAAGACATGTAAACATGGAAATGTGAATCATGCTAACAGACGGGTTCCCTCCAAGTGAACCACATATGACTGCGTGAGATACACTAAAAGATTTTGTCCTTTAAATCAAGCTCAGTAGTTTGTTCCTTCCTTCAAGCAGCTCAACATATTATACCATCAGTTCAGTGTATATACTTGTATATACTCCTTTGAAGTTTTCCTACATATTCAATAGGAAATAACTGAGTATTGACAGTTCCTAAGTGGCTGGATATCTGCAAGGTTATCCAAGATAATTCACTGATTGTATATTAGATTTTCTTTTTTCTCTTTGGTGTTTAAAAATGTGAGAAAAATTTTGCATGTGTTAATTGTAGCTGAACTAGATTCCTGCAAAGGTGAGAAGGTGCAAACTAAATCTTCACATGCATAAACTTCTTAGCCTACATAAGAAGCACATATTCAAAGAAGCAGATATTAGAGATAGACTGGTTCAGTTAAAAAAAAAAGAATGAAAAAAGAGAAATGTTCTCGGGCAGAAGATCCACAACTGTTGGTCCTGTCTAAAATATCCGTTATAGTTGACCATCAAGGACTCTCCATAAAACTGCAACCTGAAATGTTTGGAATGGTTCCAATCCTTTGTTTCACTTCATGATCTGAAAAGTTCATTTTTTTTTTACCAAGCTTTCACATTACTTCCATGAAACTCAATCTTCTCATCCATGTGGCTAAAAAAAATTATATAAAACTCCTGGGAAATCTGGAAACACAGCACACCTAAAAGAGTGTACCTAGAAGAGTGTCAAGAGACAGTACCTTGACCCTTCCATCTCTTTTACATCATATGCAAAAGAACCATTGACCACCTTCTTCAACATGCCGCCAAAATCAGCAACTGAATGACTGACTTTGTAAAGTGTGCAAGTTTTGCCAAGGTGGTTACCTATTTCTTTCCCAAGATCAGCTATTAGATCTTGATTTATTCTTTTTATTTTGTTCTTTGTATTTTTCTCCTTTCTTGCTGTAGAACAGTTGCATTTAAACATTCTTTCAAAGAACATAACTCTAGGTTAAGGATTTATAGATGTAACATACAAAACAAAAAAGGAATAAGCACTATGTTTTTTAACATTACCACCTGCATATATCAGATGTTTTGCAGCAGGGCCTATAAGGAACGCAACAGTACATATTAGGACAGATTAACAGTAGTCCTGTCCTTTCAGTGTAACTCCATTTTCTTCTACCTAATTAAAATTGCCAAGAAGTTGTCACACGGAAGTATCAAAGTCTCTAGCACTGAACCACACTGCTTACTGGAATGATGGGTCTGCCGATAAATTCATTGCCCAAATACCTTTGCACACAGAAAGTTAACCCAAGAAAAGGTTTGGCCACAGGGTGCATACCAAAAAGAAATCAGAAATTATACTTCAGAAGATATACTCTTTCAGCAAGTGTGACGCAGAGACACTGATCATCATATGCTAAAGACTATGCTATCAAAGAAGAGATTGACGAACAGAGATCTACTATGACTGAAATGCTGACCAAAGCTGCCTTCACAAGAGGGGCTGAGATTCCAACTGAGGATGCCAGAAGATGTCTCATTTACTGTATTTATAACGAATTCCTGTTTTATTGCATTTTACTGGTATCTTTAACAAAGATCTACAAATACGCTTAAGAATGAGAACCCCAGCTGACAAGGAATTTTTTTAAACCTGTACTACCTACCAGCCTAACATTTATTTACAAGAGATCATCGCTGAAATGCTAACAGAGAGAACTGTGAGCATAAGGTGGCTACACCGAAGTGTTGCATCCCGAGAAGAGGTGCAGAGTCCAGGAACATTGCTAAAGACAGTGATTAAAGTTCTCTTGAAACCCTGTTGCCACAAAAACACAAATAATCCAGCACATGGACAGACTTTTCTAAATGGTGTCTAAGACTTAGGTTGCAATACATACTTCTGGTGATACCAGATAACAGATTCACAGTTAAAAATATATATTGATATTGAAAATATTTAAATCCATAGATTACAGATAAATAACATATTTATATCTAAAAAGTACCTGCACTTTTCTCCAGCAGCTAGAGTGCTGCATCTTACCTGTTTTGTTTCAAACTAATTTATGAATCCCTGTGTACCAGCATAATTTCTCTGTTCCCTGTTCACTTACAGGTTCTTATGTCAGTGAGACATGTCGTAACCACTAGTTACAGAAAAAGCTACTAAGTATATGCAGCCACGAAGCCTGTGCTTTGATCTGATTTCCTAGATCACAATTACTTCTTTAGTCAGTGTTTCTCAGCATAACTGAACTCCCTGTGAGCAGCGCGTGTGTAGCATTAGGGACAATTGCTACAATCTTTACAGGTACCTTGAAGTCTGGTCAACTCCATGAATCATAGAATCATAGAATCATTGAGGTTGGAAAAGACCTCTAAGATCATCGAGTCCAACCATCGATATGGCTACAGCTAACAAAAAGTTTCCACATGTAGCACTAATACTTAGAGCAAGAATATTTTTGAGATTCATAAATGTCTCCTGAAAACTGCTACTTACAGATAAAAATGTGGAAAAACAAGACAACTCTTAGCAATTTGTCCTATAAAATTCAGAATATGAAGTAGCTTTCTGAGAGTACTTTATATTTCAGCTTCAATAGGCTAAAGACAACTTCCTCAAAAGCTTTTCCAATAGGGAATGACAAAAGGGAATACTTGTTAAATGAATCCAAAGAACTCCTCTGCTTCTGGTGAATAGGAAAACTCATTTTCTTTTAAACAAGAAGAAACACAAAATGAGAAACAGAATCGGATAAACAAAAGATCTGTACTGAGCTTGCTGTTACAGTAATCCTTCATGATAATTTAAGAGATAGTAAACAGAATGAAAACAATGTTAAAAAATTGTAGTCTTGAAGTAAGGTAATTACTCATCTGTTTTATATTGATATGGATTAAACTTATATACTGTTGGGAGCTCTGAAAGTAGCACAGCATTAAACTGGTATTAGTTATACACATGCCAGGGAGAAAAAAGTGGTTTTAGCAGGAAAGAAAAAACTCCTTTTGCACCGCTTACTCCAGTTTATAGCAAATCATAATTTCTCTTGCAAACTTGCATACAATTCACAATCTGTGCAGATGACTTTCCAAGGAACATTTAAAAAATTGTAAATTTTGAGCATTTTTTAAGGTAAGGAATGCACAAGTTAAATTTTCTCTTTGCTTGCTTTTGTAACCTTCTCCAACTTTGGGGGTTGGAGAGGAAGGTAAAAATTAGAAGGAAAGAAAAAACATTGCAAGTAGAATTGCAAATAGAAAAGCAAGGACAGTGGCAGCCAACTTGGGAGCAATTACATCTCTGATCAATTACAGAAGCAGGCTTTGCAGGCTGGTGCAGTGACAGCTACAACGCTGGAACCAGCAGTCACCTGTGCCTCCCTGCAACCAAGGGTGCCATATTTCTTTCATGAAAAACCAGCTGAGCTTCATCATGTCTGTATGAAATCTCTCCATGCTCATTTGGTGCAAACTTAAACTTACAGGGTTATATATTAGAGTCCCTGTCCTATCCTTTCTCAAAGATGCTTGGTGACCCCCAAAAATCTCTTCATCTGTTTAAACAATCAGGCCCCAAAAGGGCTAAATCCTATCCCTGAAAGAAGGGTAACCTCTTTAGCACCCCTTGCCACCTGCTGACACAATCTGTACAAAAGTTAAGGCCATAGAAAGACTTTCACTAATGGTCTTAAAGGTCGGTTGGTTTTTTTTGTGGTTTTTTTTTTCCCCCCCCTTCAGTATTTCTACCATATGCCAAAAAGGGTAAAGAAATTCTCCTGCAATATATTGCAACATAATTTTTGTAATACAGTCCAGCTTACTGAAGTATTACAGGTAATGTGATATGTCCTTCAGAAATCTTCATGGAACATTATTTGTGAGATACATCACAGAAAAAAATATACATGTATTTACATAACATTTTCTTTGCTGTCCAATCTATTTTAGGAAGTTCTTGCCCTATATTCTGCTTCCAACTCTTGAATTTTACCAGCATGCGGCTGAGTTCCATCCCCAACAACTGCTGTGGCTCAGTGATCTTGTGACTGCATGCTAGACTTGTGAAAAGGCACTTCATTCAATTGTCTGTCAGTAAACCTTGCAATCTAAAATCCAGCTTTCTTTACTATTTCAAAATATACTTAGCTTTATCTTTTAAAAACCACGTTAAAGAACAGCCATGCAGAGAAAAGATTCATCAAACTCTGTATCATGTCCCTAATAGTGACCAACAAGGGATGGACCCCACAACATACTACCCTAGATTTTTCCCGCCACTTCTGACTGAACTGTCTCCTGAACAAGAGACGGTATTTTGTATTAAAGTTCCCAGTGGATTTTCTTATCACTTCAACTCATGTAAAACATGTTATCAACAATGCTGTGTGGCAAAGAAATCCCAGAGCTTAACTATAACTGGGAATTTTTATTATTCTGAACTTTCCAGATGCTAGCTTAACTTGATGCCTTCCAGTTCTTGTTTTGGAAAACAGTGATTAGTTGCTCCCTAGCCTCTTTTTCCATTGCACATGTGGGTTTATAGAGTTCTGTCACATCACATCTCCATTCAGGTGCCCTTTCTTCAGTTTGAAGAGTTCTGTTTCATGCAGTCACCCCTCAGACAGAAGCAGCTCCACGCCTCTGGTCATTCTTTCTACTTGCCTGCAACTTCTCATTATACTACCCTTTTCGAGTCTACAGTAAAAGCAGTAACAAGTGCCTCAGGCAGCACCATTTCTTAAGTTAGTGCTGTTGTAGAATGATTTGTAATGTGTAGAGCAGCACTTTCATGTAGCCTAGCCTTGCTGAGTGGAGTTTCTGCAAAGTTATTTCTGCAGAAATAGCGTATCTTGATGTACAGAATACTTTGCCTGACATTTTCTCAGTCTTTCACTCTAACCCTGTATTTTGGGATGCTTCTTCACTCTACAGCTTGATCTGATTCTCTTTGGTCATGGACATAACTGAGTGTTTCATGACCAGTATAAGGTGCCTCCTTTGACCACAGAAACTTTCTTTTGGGGATGCCGAGATAGACCTACAGCAATACTCTGCAATAACTGGTCCTGCTTTCACTACAGTGATGAGAGAACTTCTTGTTGGGTTGGGGTTTTTGCTCACACTTCTCTGAACTGTCTAGCACATACACAGCTGACATTTCATAGACATATTATTTAATGTGTGGCATAATTAATACCACTGACACAGGATGTCCTTTCATAATTTGGATAAGGAGAGAGAGTCTTTATTAATTTATATATACATTTACAATTTTAGTAAATGGTTTCTGGACACATTTTGAGACAAACTGATATAACAAAATGTTTTCAGGGTGCTTTAACTCTTTGGGCTTCAGAACACTCTAACGTATCCATTAGATCCAATTTATGGATACTGTAAAGCCAGGAATTTTGAACATGTTTATCCTGAGAAGATGCCCCTTTTTGTGGTCTCTAGTGACAGGGATTCACTGCTGCTTAGCCAGCTCACATTTGCAACTATAATTTCATAAAAAATAACCTACTCTATATTATTTTAAGATGTTATTCTATCGCTATATCGAACAATCCATTTTACCTACAGTAAGGGAGGTGGAAGAGTGATTTAGTCATCTTCCCATCTCATACTCTTCTGCTGAGGTACTGCACAAAATGCCATACTTTGAAGTAGTCCTGCACTGTAGCTCGTTAAGTCTTTAGTTATAATTTTGTACTGCACTAACATTTCTTTTAGTATATACTAAAATTCTAAATATAATAAATAACAATATGCTAATACATACTAAATTATGTGCTATGGCTATCTAAAATATTCTAAATACCAAAGTTAATATTAATATAGTCTGAAATTACATATATTTAGGAAGTTGAAAGTGCTATACAACTACCAGCTTTGCTGAACAATCTCAAAACAAGGAATTACACCCATACACCTGGGATGATACAGATATACAGTTTTCAATTAGCAAAGATCCAACTTCATCTAGGTAGTGCAGTGTTAAAAGATAAAGCCTGAAGAATCCAAATGCCAGATGTGCTACACCAGAAAAATGTCTTCCTACAGTCCATGGACTATCAGTATTTTGCAGATATCAGAAATCCAGGAAAATAAAAGTATTAACTGAACTTCAAATTTAGCACAATCTTGGTTTTATGTATCACACAGATCATAGAAAACATCCACTGTGGGAATACTGTATGATATGGTCTGTGGATTTTTTGTTGTTGCTATTGAAAAACTTAGGTGGTTAGGTAAAACAAGCCTGAAAACTGGTGCGCTGAGCTATGTAATCCCATTCAAGATTTTTGTTCTGAGTAAAATTTAAGTTGTGCTAACAATTACCTTGCTACGTATTGTATTCACAATATTGCTCAATCTCTTGTCCACTAGTATGATTAGTCATCGTCCATGAAATGTTTTATCCTGAAGCATTAAACACAAAGGAGACTACAAGATAGTAATTTTTTACTTCAGCTGTGTATTACTTTCTATTGGTTAGATGGGTAATCGGCAGTGCTGCAAACACATTCCTGTTCTAATATTCTGGGGGAAAAAATCAAACAAGACTGCTTATCTGATAGAGGAGACAGTACCAAAAGCAAGATTTAATGACCTTTTGTGAATTTATATTTTCAGGAAAGAATAGATGAGTAACAGAAAGACTGAAAGAATTTTTTTTTTAACTTTCAGCCTCAAGTTTAGAACCTGGGTGTCATGCTGCCACTCTGTTTTTCCATTTCAAATCATGACATTCAGTGTGCATGACCATTTAGCAGCAAGGGTAGAGCATATGCATTTGTTTAGTTCTTTGTATTTTAATGAAGAACATTAATTACTAAAATCTCTAACCAATTCATTTAATCAAATGCAATCTGATCTCTGATTACTTGAACACATAATCAGCTTCACACTTCTGCCTACTTGAGAATTATTGACTTTGTCTATCAACCCAAATAGAGGTCCAGGTGATGCATATAATAATTACCACAGCTAATGCGATTACTGCATGTGAACTGATTACTATAATTAGGAAATGTTTGTTTGTATTAAAAGGAGAAGTAAAGTAAATTGCCTTGTAAATTTTAAGGAAAAACAACAGTAACAAAAAAGACAAAAAAAGAATCTGTAGTTGTAATTACACAGTCCTGTATTAAAATATGTCAAGAAATCCATTCTCTGCACAAAGTTAAAATATTTTTTCTAAAGAAATAATATTCAGTAACATATTGTTAGGAATAAAATGTCAAAGAAATAGAAGAAAATTCTCTCTCTATAGCTTTCCTATAAATTATACTGAATAAGATATCTTTCTAAAATACTGACATAAGTAACTTTCCTCTTCTATTCCAGTAGATTCTATTCCTTAAATCATTCCTCCTGTACACTCTATTTTAATGTCTTCGATAAACCCCAAACATCTTCAATTGTGCTACACCTTGCTTTCTATAGAGAGCTGTTTGATACTTTTTAGATGTTACTACTAAAGAATCAGCACCAACAATCTGACTTATGAAATTTTAGACATCATATTTCACTAAGAATGGAACTGGACATAAAACAGATTTTCTTGGGACATACCCCCACATATGCCCAGAAGACAAACCAGTGTCCCATAAGCATTTTATATACCGTATTTTATAATTCCATGCAATTTATCAAACAACAAGCTTAGCAGAGAATTGTGAAAGATGGCAATGGTGATAGAGATTTTATTACACTATGCATTGCTCATTCTACAGGCAGGAACACTCCCACAATCAGGGTGTTGAAAACTGCCCTCAATCACTAACGACTTGACTTGGCAAAATGACGGATAGCTCCATTGGGCTGAAAAATTTGCTCATTACTTGCATGTATTCTGTAACATGCCTAAGGTTTATAGTAACCAATCCAATTCTGGCACCCAGGAAGAAATTCTACTGTTATATGAAGCTGGTTGTATATGTGTTCAAGATATTTTTTTAAATGAGAAAGAAAATGAAGGAGGGAGAGACGGACAGAAAAAGAGAAAAGACTCAGTCTGTGTTAAAGCCTGATCTGTAAAGCGATGACAAAGCAGCTTCCTTTCTCCCACCATATCTTTATCTTGTAAGATTATAAGTTAGCTGGAGAACAGCCTTTCTTTCGCTTGCTTTGCATGTCTATAGTGTCTGATACAATTAAACACTCATTCAAAGCTTCTCAATGCTTCTGTAATACTGATAATATGCAATCATAAATAAATTATAATGACTAAAAAAAATTACATCAAAATAGGAATTGAAAACTAGTTCATGGGTTTTTTTCCAACTGTGCCACTAACTGTTTTCATGTACAGCAACAAGAACTAAATGATACAACTGTACACTTCTAAAACAATTGGAGTTGATCCAGTCCTTGAATTTTTAATGGTCATTTCTATAAGTGATTAGCATGAAAACTTAGGAAAAAACAATGAAATATTAACATACTTCTAATATTATTAGAGAGTCACTAAATGTTTCCAAATAACTAAAGATATTGACTGAATAATATAGCAAGGACATAAATCTCCTAGGAGCTTAGACTTTTTGTTTGCCATCACAGTCTAAGAAGTTTTACATTTAGAGGACAGAGGACTATCTTAGAGGTCTTTTCCAATCTTAGAGGTCTTTTCCAACCTCAATGATTCTATGATTCTATGATTCTGTGACTTCAACCAAAGATTTTTTTTTGCCCCAGGAAACTTGCATTTAGTATCTGGAGATTTTTCTACTTTCTTTACTCTTACTGTACATTTATCAGAATCAGAACAAGGACAAAAACCTCTGTAAGTGAAAAGTATCCTAAAAAGTGTGAAGACTTTCACCCAAGTTTAGGTGATGTTTTTCACCCTCAGCACAGGAACTTTATTTCCATTGCAACTTTTGTAAAGAGTATAGAGGTAATTCTTAAAGAAGAATGATTGTTAGTCTGCTCACTCATAGCACTGAAGTTTCACTACTGCTTTGGATAAAGTTATATCATTGTTTCCATTATAGTCTTTCATTTCTAAATCAATATACAATAAAGGAAAAGCATCTCCTCCTTTTCTTCCTTTTTTAGCTATTCCTCTGTACAAAAGGCAGGACATGTGATCTTACAGGAAAACCTGTTTTATTTAAATGTAAAGATGATTAACCTGAAGGAGGAAGGGAAACCTGTAGAGAATAAAGAAAGTAGAAAAATGTCCAGATTCTAAATTCAAGTTTTCTGGGGAAAAAAACACAGTTTTCTAAGAAACTGTATTTGCTGTGTGTCTTTTTAATACAATTGATACAGGCAGCAGAGAAAGAAGGGACTAAAGCAAAAAGCTCATTCTTATTTTATAAACTAAATGCTGGAAAAGAAAGTGTACATATTAAAACCTAACACTGCACTCCAAGGGGAATTACAAACGCATGCCATAGCCCTCTTGTCAAAGGAATATAAACAAAACTAATTAGCTGAACTATGTTTTCATTGTAAATTTTGTCAGGAAGACATTAAAGCTATTTTCACAATAATAAATTCAGATCTATGGAAAACTCAGCTCTTCTGATTCATTATCACTGCAATTGACAGGGCTGCATGTTTGGGATACTCATTACCTTTAATGAATACACAGATCTCAAGCACTGAATTACACATCCTATACTGCAAGGTATCCCTTCCCTTTCCAGTGGCAACGTTCATCTGCATCCAGCAGCTTGACAATGTAAAAGCAACAGCCACTGCAATTTCAAATACATGTCTAGATAACTCAAAGAAAAAGTATTTTTAAGCTTAACTCCATTTTATAATATTTCTATTTGCAGAGGCACGTACCTGACTGTAGTCCAACTCAAAAACTCATCTAATAAACTACAGAAAGGATAAATCTTACAAGAGACAAGATAATACTTGCATAAGAAGTTCAGCTGTATTTTCAGAGAAGTAAGGACCAGCTACTGAATTAGGCTACAGTACATATATCTTAACTAACAGTGTTCTGATTCAACAAGGTATTTGTTCCCATGTCTAATTAAAGTGCATGCATGATCTCAGTGGGTTCAGTGGTACTACGGCTCAGCAGGATGGTACAAGGCACTATGGCTTGTGTTCGCTTTTCAGAACTTTTGCTGAAAACCTGAAGAAAGCATTCATATTTGATCATATCTTCTACTAACCCTATCTATGTACCTCAGTTTCCATTTTCTTAAAATCCTTAGTAGTATTTAACTGTTTTACTGTGTTGGGGTACTCTTACTAGTACCCACACCTGAAGTGTTTGGTGCTGCCTTTGCCTCAGTCATCACTAGCAAGGTCTTCTCTCAGTCATCGTACAGACCTGTGTCTAGTAGCAAAGTTATGTAGGCAAGAAAACTTACTCATGATAGAAGAGGATCAAGTTAGGGACTGCTTGGATAAGCACACGTACAAATCCAGGCACGAGATTAGATGGGCAGCATCCAAGGGTGTGCAAGGAGCTGAAAAATGTCATCATGAAGACACCTTCTGTCGTTTCAAAGACTGTGAGGATTGAAGGAGGCCCCATGACTAGGAAAAGGCAAATACTATGTTCATCTTCAAGAAGGCAAGAAAGAATTCAGGATAGTCAGCCTCACCTCAGTCTCAGTGGCAATTATGGAGCAAGTCTACATGGAAGTCACGTCTAAACACAAAAAGCACAAGAAGAAAGAGCCATAACGGAAGTAACACTAGTCAAACCATACTTGACCAACCCAATCAAGACTTTTACAATTAAATGGATGGCTCTGCAGATAATGGAGAGCAGTGGATTTCATTTATCTTGGCTTTAGGGAGGCTTTTGAGAGTTTACCATACCATACTGGTAAATCGAGGTGATATGGATTGGATGAGCAGAGTACAAGGTGGACAAAAAAATGCCTGTACTACTGGGCTCAAAAGCTTGGTCAATGATTTGAACTATAACTGGCAGCCAGTTACATGGGGTGTTACTTAGTGGTTAATATTGGGGCTAATACCATTCAACATCTTCATCAACAACCTGAATGAAGGGATGGGGTGCACCTTCAGCAAGTTTGCAAATGACACCACGTTGGAGGGAGCAGCTAATGTGCTGGAGGGCAGAGCTGGCTATCCACCTTTGTTCAGGACTTGCTGCCTTCTAAGGGAATTGCAGCATGGGAAGATATGTGAATAAGAATCTTCTAGATGGCATGACTGTTTAGCGAAAACTAAAAAATTCACCTTGAGTGTTTTCTAGTTGTTCACATTATATTTTAGGTTGTAGTGCTATAGCTAAATTTAGATTTAGGATAGCTGCAGACTCCCACAGAAGGAATCTAGATTCCAAGACAAGGGTCATTTTAGAACGACTGGAATGCTGTGAGGACAAAAGAAAAATGTAACTTATAGTGGCAATCCTGGCTGTGAAAAGATCCCTTTATAACTCTTTTTTTCTTCTTAGTAGCTTATAAAAGAAGCCTATAAATTAACACAAAATCAAAACCAAACATAAGTCCATTTTTCTCTCATTTTCCTCCTTAAGCACAATACTTCCTTGGAGAATCAAATAATACGTGATATACATAACATTGTAATCCTCTAACTGTGGTCCATATCCCTCCCTCTGGTTGGGCATTTAAATAAAATGTGAAAAGGAATCGCTTCTTACAGTAAGAAGATGCATTTTCCCAGCTGCCACATACCTACAAAGCTGGTTTTGCAGAAGTAATGAACAATCTCCTTAAGGCTATCCATTTATTTACATAACACATTCACATCTCACAGCCTTTTTAAAGGAGGTCACCTAAAAGTTTGTTTCCCGAAATAACATACACTAAGCTATGCTGATTCAGTGATTGTTAACGTTTTACAGACAAGCCTATATTTCTCTCTCTCCAAAATGCCAAAATTTCTTCCACAGGTGGGACAAAACTCGATTCCTTTTTTTATTGTCATAAAACCAGCCTACTCTCTATTTTAGCACTTGCAGCTGTCCAGTCATGCCACCGGTTCTTACATTTGCCAACAAAGGGATAAGTGCTATTTGTTACAGCCCCTCAACTGAAGGAAATCTCAGAGAGGCATTTTCCACTATGTTCTTCTTTCATCTACCCGTTTGAAATGTTTCAATTCACGTTTGTACAATATTTTTCCTTTATTGAAATTTAACATATTAAAAATATTAACCCACTAATAAAAATCAAAATACAAGTTTTGGACTTGAAGAAACGTTCAAAAGTAAAGAGAATCAAAAATCTTCAAACTTCTTTGAATTAAGAAATGTTTATTTCACCATTAGTGCATTATCATGTTAGAAATAACTTCTTACAAATACATATGGTCCCTACTAGCACAGAACATGACGCCATTACAAGTTCTGAAATTTATACTTGCAACTCTGTACAGAAGAAAAATGCAGTGCAAACAGGCACTAACATACTAAATATAAAGGGTTTAAGCTGTCTTTTGAATTTCCTGGATCGCTTCAAGATTCATTTCTTCATCTGTTTTTTCCCATCATAGTTTTAAATCCTCTTTGGTTTATTTCCAGATTAAATATTTTTATAAAAATCTCACCATCTGCAACCCTGATCTCCAAAAAGGAAGCTAAATATGTTTGTAAAAGCAGGATTACTTATGAGGATTTGGAAAGGAATTGAATACATAGAAAATTAGGGAGAGGTGTACTTCCCTGTCCCAGAAAAAAAAAAAAAAAAAAAAAGATTTAATCTTCTTGTTTATTGAACTCAAATCGATTTTTAACTGGGGAGATTAAAAACTGATTTTCAGCATCATGGGAACTGCTGGATAAAAAAAGGGAAAACCAGGAGCACTTACATCTGTTTTTGCTTTGGAAAGGATGAGTTATATCACCAGGGTGACTGAGTATGAAAGACCAAATGAAATATTATGGCAAGAAGGGGAAAATATTTTTTCCATTGACGTTTATTTTTACATAAAATTTAAGGGACAACTTGTCTCAAGCCTACTCAAATTGTTACCTTGAAAAATAGGGAAGACAGGAAGATGAGCCAAAGATCAGCTGACATTCCTCCTCCTCTGAAGTCAAAGTAGCAGAGCATAGCATCCGAGGGGAGCAGAACTTAAAACTTCACCCTTCAAAGGATACGTAAGTTTAGTCCTATAAAGGTGACACTTGCAAGTACGTTAGCAGTGGAGATCTCCAGTGAGATCAAGAGGGCTGGGCAAAGAAAGCAGAAGGAATTGTCCACTTGTACAAGCATCCTAAGGAGCACACTATACGCACATAAATCCTAGTTTAAGTGTTCACACTTAAGCCCAGGCGTATATAAGCTTTCTTCCCTTTTCAGGGAAGCAACGATCAAGAGGAGTGGGGAGTACACAGTGCAGAGGGCTGCCAATACACTTTCTCTGTGACTGCAAAACCCGTGAGGAAGAATATAAGTAACATGCAGTATATTTGCATAGACTTGTGATGTATATTCCCTATTTAGGGTTCAGGTTTCCATTTATTGACTTTTTTTTCCCCTGTAAAAGAGAAAAAAAAATATAATTGCAGATCAGGAAACTTAAGTCAGGTTGATTAGATAGGGCTGCCAAGAAATGAAATTTGTGATTTGTATTTTAAAACATTTTACAATGGCATGCTGACTAGAAGCAGAGGGCAGAAATGGTTGCACTTATTTTGGCTAGAGAGGCTTTGGAAGTGAAGTATAGTGCAGGTCACAGAAATATGGGAGAGAGTGGAAAACAAGCTTTCTCTGATGCAAACTAATTCTGAAAGGATGAGCTGTTGTACAAACTACAACAACTGACTAGTACAGCGTAAATTCATCCAACCTACGAAAAGACTCCCCATTAGGCCTTCACAGATTATGTAGCCACAAAGTATCTTGACTTGTGATACTAAAATCATATTCTTTATGTAGCTCAACTTAGACTATGTATGATTACCTATGGCAATTGGTTTGACACATTCTCTAATAACACACAAATTGCTTTACAAGTTAAAGGTACATAATGGGATTTAATCCAGATCGGTACAAACCCAGTTTACTGCAAAATTCACTAGCAGTTCTTGTTTTTCATAAAAATCTACCAGATTTCTATATATTAAAAAAACCTCCCAAAATAATTTACAGGCTCATGTATGACATTGTGTAGGTCAAAAAGCTTGAGCCGCTAAGTTCAGGAATATGACGGGACTTACATCAACATGTTCAACCATATTAAGGCCTTAAGTATCTCCACTACAACAAACCAAAATATCCTAAAAATAATAAAGGCTTGTCTGACATCTGTTCACTTTCAAAATTCAGCAAATGAAATCTCAGAACAGCAGAAAAAGTCACTTAAAAGGATAATGCATCAAGTCTTGAAGACAAATTACTCACTTAAGGTTAGGTAACTTGCTTTAGAGAAGAAACAGCTGTGTTATCATTAGGAAAAAGTTCTCATGATCATACGGCCACCTGTATAAAATATTCAGCTACCTCAACTTTAATGAACATTTTATCTTCTAGACTAAATTCATTATCCTTAGAACTGACAAGTCCTCTTGGTCTGACCTCTTGGTCTTCCACTTTAAAACCCTGTTCACCTGGGGAAGAAGTGAAAGCTGAGTGGCTTTTCTCAGTCCAAGTGATCCCTTTCAATCTTCCTCCTCTCCTTTTTCCACACTCTTCTTTCCAGTTTACAGACTACCTCCTTTAAAAAGAGAAGTTACGTGTCCTTCCCAACTTCACAAGTGACCAAGAACAACCAAGTGAGTTAGTCTAATTGAATTATCTTGTTTTTTCTGAAGTATGTTAAGTTGCAAGCCTTTGTTTTGATATCATAACCTCAGGCTACAGTAAATGAATTCTCTGCTACCTTTGAAGGGAGAGATGAAGTAAAATTCCCCAAGTGCAAAATCAAACAGAAAAGAAAGCCTCTTCTGGTTTGCTTGAAATATACATCTTGTCCTGCTGTTCCTTTAATGTTTTCTTTTATGGTAAGAATCAGTGAAGGGCAGGTAGAGGGTTTTTTCTCCCCCTCCTACAAGTACCAGTTTATTACAAAAGCATGTTGATGACTGCAAACCATTGTAACTCAGATTAATCCACTTGTTTACGTCAGACCAATCCACTTATTTATGTGTCAGATCAGACAAGAGTAGGTTTTCTTCTTTGGCATCCCACACTCTCCTAACATTTTAACACATTTTTCAACATCCCCATGAACCAAGAGCCTCCTGTGGTTAGTTTGTTGATACTGGATTCTTTTTTTTTTTCTTAAGCTATGCAGTCTGGCTGGCATTCAGTTGAAACTAATGAAGAATGATTTTTAAATTGCCAATGCGTCATTATCTAAGACGAACACTTAAAAACAAACCAGGTCTCTGCACTTAGTCACTCATTTCACAGCTCAAAACTATTCCACCACTTAAACTGCCTTGACATGTGGAAACATTTGCAAATGCCCACAGCCTTCCAAAGAGTTCCTTCCCAGACCAAACTAAATCTCAGGCAATGAAACAGTTCTTTTTAATAGTAGCCACTTTCTAGTCAACTCTAAACACCCCCACCCGCCCAAAGCCCCCTACAACCCATCTGGAAAAAACAAGAACATACATTCCTTTAGGTTATAATGAGAGATCTGACAATTTACAAGCTAAGAGGTGCGCACTAATTAAGAAACACATACTTGAAAACTCAGGACCAGAATTGGTTTTGTTTTTTTTTTAAGAATTAGAATCCTTTCGTGCTTCTGTTCAGAAAACAAATGTTAGAGTTTACACTTGAAAATTTCTGTGTGAGAATACAATGCACCTGAAGTTGGCAGCAATGTTAACTACACTATAGGGCCTCTAAGTCCAACTTCATCATTGTTAGAAAAGCCGCCAGTATATGAAGTGGGAAATGGTTGCCTAAACATCGGTCTGTAACACCACTATAGATGCCCTAAGTTGTCTTGCCTGGACACCAAATGCCAACCAAGAAGGGTACAGATCTTCTGTAGATCCCATGTAAGACCTGTTATCCCCACACTCATGTTTTGGATATCCTCAGGCACCAAAAATAGCACTATGTAGTATTTATCATAAATTTAA
Organism: Aptenodytes forsteri; assembly: GCF_000699145.1. Taxonomy (NCBI): domain Eukaryota; kingdom Metazoa; phylum Chordata; class Aves; order Sphenisciformes; family Spheniscidae; genus Aptenodytes; species Aptenodytes forsteri. Next base: position 1,176,369 of record NW_008795322.1, on the reverse strand, counting down.
GTAAAATAATAATTCTAAAGACACACACAACCCCCTTCCCATCCCCACGCCTTCCTTCCCCTCTCCACCGTTCATTGAAACTGTGAGTGTATTTCTATGTCGCAATGAGGACAGAAGTTCTCAGCTGAAAGCTTCTGGAAGAAAACACTGGGGACAAAAATACCTCCCCCCTAGAAAAGGCTAGAAAATTACAGAATACTGTATTGATGTTCTATACCCCCCAGTAGTCAGAGTTTAGCCTGAGAAAAGTTTTCCACTCTGAGGAGAACAACACAAGGTGCTGTGCTAATGAACACAATTAGAAGGCATAAGCAAAACCAGTGATCATTAATTAAGGGAAAAATAAAAATTCCACCTATATATATCCAAGTGGAGCCTTAAATAACATGACAAAAACTCACACAGGGTTAAACTGAAGGTCTACGATATCTCGGCCAGATCCCCCAGCATCAAATGCAGATGCTAGGAACACCTAACAAAAGAACACAGCAAGGATGCAGAGGTATTTCCTTACCTTATAATGGGAAAGAGGGTCAAGGTACCCACCCCAGAGATTTGCAACTCAGACTTTGAGAGACAGGTGGTTGCATTTTAAACTCCAGAAATCAGTAAAAATTGTGAACAGTACTTTTACTTCTCTCATTACATACCAAAAAGTGCTAAGAAACGTTTTTATCTATCACAAGGAATAACTTGTGATTTTACAGTCTTTCCAATATTCAAAATCTTACTATATTGTTTTTAAATCGTATGTGAGAGCTTTGAGCTACTATACCTAGAAGTACATTCAATTAAATGCTCTTTTTTGCATATTTTAAAGCAAAGCTCAGAAAATTCCCGTTCTATTTTGAGCTCAGTATCTGACATTATATTCAAAAACCTGCAGGAAACAATAAAGTTTGCTGTAAGAGTATTTAATGATTCCCATCCCCACGCCTTCCTTCCCCTCTCCACCGTTCATTGAAACTGTGAGTGTATTTCTATGTCGCAATGAGGACAGAAGTTCTCAGCTGAAAGCTTCTGGAAGAAAACACTGGGGACAAAAATACCTCCCCCCTAGAAAAGGCTAGAAAATTACAGAATACTGTATTGATGTTCTATACCCCCCAGTAGTCAGAGTTTAGCCTGAGAAAAGTTTTCCACTCTGAGGAGAACAACACAAGGTGCTGTGCTAATGAACACAATTAGAAGGCATAAGCAAAACCAGTGATCATTAATTAAGGGAAAAATAAAAATTCCACCTATATATATCCAAGTGGAGCCTTAAATAACATGACAAAAACTCACACAGGGTTAAACTGAAGGTCTACGATATCTCGGCCAGATCCCCCAGCATCAAATGCAGATGCTAGGAACACCTAACAAAAGAACACAGCAAGGATGCAGAGGTATTTCCTTACCTTATAATGGGAAAGAGGGTCAAGGTACCCACCCCAGAGATTTGCAACTCAGACTTTGAGAGACAGGTGGTTGCATTTTAAACTCCAGAAATCAGTAAAAATTGTGAACAGTACTTTTACTTCTCTCATTACATACCAAAAAGTGCTAAGAAACGTTTTTATCTATCACAAGGAATAACTTGTGATTTTACAGTCTTTCCAATATTCAAAATCTTACTATATTGTTTTTAAATCGTATGTGAGAGCTTTGAGCTACTATACCTAGAAGTACATTCAATTAAATGCTCTTTTTTGCATATTTTAAAGCAAAGCTCAGAAAATTCCCGTTCTATTTTGAGCTCAGTATCTGACATTATATTCAAAAACCTGCAGGAAACAATAAAGTTTGCTGTAAGAGTCTATTTAATGAGCCATAAATTTTAGCATTATTCAGCACTATTTAAACTTAATTTTAGTAGTTTTTCTAAATTCTGTGTTTTAGCTATTTGCATGGTTTGACACCTGTAGAACAAGAAAGGCAGACTGGTAATGAAAAAGGATTTCTGTACACTTCTTTTAATTAGTGTTGGTGCAACCATTCAAAGCTTTCTAATACAAAAATAAATTATGCTGCTTAATACAGCTTGATATACTCTAATACAATTTTCAATACTCATTTTGCTTGACTAAAGCTTTTAGTAAGATCTTGACATTTCTATAAATAAACAGGATGTTTGCAGGAACTTTGATGACTTTATGTCAATCCACAAATAACAGAGCCAATCTGTCAAGTACTTCTTGTGACTACAGTTATTCAATATTATGTGTTTGGACATCGAAGAATGTAAATGTTCACTTAGGAAGAACATCTGCTTTGTAGAGTGACAGAAAGTATCAGTAATTAATAAATATGTATTAAGTTTATTGCTTTAGACCAGTGTATTATGAGCATTGTCGTATTTTAGAGCTTATACCAGTCTGCACTATATAAAGATATTCATGTTTAAATCAGTAACAAAATTACTATTCACAGTTGGTTGGGTTTTTTTAATTAACAATTCTCAGTCAAAACTTTTTCCCTCTCTGCCTACAAACAGCAACATCCCACTTCTACCAGCAGCCAAGCTGATGGGAAACTCACATTACAACACACACTTCAAAATGCGAAAGAGTCAATCTTCAGGCTTTCAGCCCCCTGCGTATTTGCCCTGCGACAACTTTCAGGCTTTCAACACCCTGAGACAATTTTCCTATTGTCTCCAAAAAAAATCTGAAACAATAGGAAGTATTTTTCTAATATATTTGTATATAAATACCTTAACTACCATAAAATCCTAGATTAGCCTCTCATGTGCTAAACAAACACAAAATTTAATAATATCTTTTAACTTGTTTGCAAAGTAGTGAGTTTGGTAGAGATACATAGCTATTTGGAGCGGTCCCTTACTGGAGATAAAGCAGAGTTTAAAGTAGCTCTGCAGTCTCACATACAGCAATTCCCTGTTCATGTTTCTTCCCAAACATCACTTCTCTTTTCCTCAGTTCAGGCTGCTCAACCAACACCAGCTCTTGTTTCACCCTTATTCTTAGCAACAAGTCAGGAGGAGGTAAGTTGCACTGGAGACTAGAGTAGCGGTTAGCTGTTTCCCTCTTTTGGATAGCTAAACAAGAGAATTATTTGTTCTGGGAAAGGAGGGAGAAGATAGATATGCTTTTTATAGGAAGCAGCGCCCGACTATTCCTAGGAGTTGAAATATTCAGATAAAAGCAACCTGCAGTGTACTAACTAGATGCCAAAAGTCCATCTTTGGTTGCACATTCCCAAATTTCTTGCTCTTTTGGAGAAGCACGCGTTTCAGCTCTTATTTGCAAAAAGCTTTTTTTTTTCCATTCTCCATATGTAGATTTATCTGGGAAAGAGTTTAGTGTTGATACAAAGCAACATTCTTGCATGTTTCATAAACTCCAGGATAAAAAACAATTATCATTTATTTTTCAGTTTTTTCATTAGTCAGTGTTGAGCATAACCACACACACACAAAATCACAGAAGTACAAAGATGTGTGTACTGTCAGTTTCCATCCCATCTCATTAGTGCATGCTGTGATTTGATTCTATATATCTTGATTATGGAAAATAATTTATTTGGATTTAATATTAATTCGATTTTTCAGAACTATAGCAGGACTATATGCTTTTGAATATCCCAAAAGCACAGTTCTTCAGAAGGCAAACAGAACTTGTACTTATCTTTATGGTCATGTAAAAACACTTCAAGGTGGACAAAGGCTAATATGCCTTCTGGCAAAATCAACAACCTTCAAACTGAAGAAAGAAAATTGTGCCTGTGTGTTTGAACAGTTTGTGGGAAGGAAGCATGATTAAAAATTTAAAAAGCAGAAAGATTTCCACCCCCTCTGATTATTGTGAAAGACTGCAGACAACCAACATGATGTGCTTTCAATTGATCACCCCCTGTAAATTCCAATCTCAATATAGTAAGTCTATTTATAGTGTATGTGAAAATTTGATCACAGGTATCTGGGATTCTCCCCTCCAGCATAAATAATGAAAGATGTATTTGCATGAAAGCATCATTGAGAAAAAAGAGGTTCAAAACAGGACAAGCAAAACACATAAGCAAACTAAAAACAAACTTTCCTTTATCAGATGTTGACTTGCAAAAAGTATAAAAACTCCCTCACAACCTTAGTCACTGTTGGCTAAGTAACTGTAAGAATGGTAGGGCTAGACTACAGATTGCAAAACTCAAGTCTCGCTATTTTGAAGTGTTCAACCTATCCTGTTTTAAGTAGTCTTAATCTGTTTCTTGCTTAGTCTTGCTGGCCTCTGAACAAAGATAGATGTGTGTACACTTCCCATACATTTCCATGTATGGATAGCCCACAGATCTGCATTTCCACCTTTTTCTCTGAAATACAGAAGTTGTTGAAAGTAACGGGTTGTCACTGGTTGTCACCTTTCTGGTCCCAAAAGAATGAAGAGCTGGAAAAAATAGAAAATCCATTTGACCATCCATCCATGAAGGGATAGGTTAATACTGGTCTGTTCAAGGTAAATAAGTTATGGATATCTATCCACAGATTAAAAAAAAAGGTCTTTATTAAAAAATTGTTGGTCAGAACAATTACTGTTTTTCATTACCCTCCATTGATCAACTTCAACTATATTTAGCCATGAAACTAGGACCACTATCTGTAAATCTTGCAAAGTTTGAGATGTGTCAATTCCATGCAGGAAAATTTCAGATCAGCAGCAACAGTATCAATAGAAAGCTTCTAAATACATTAAGAAAAATAAGTATTGGCAATCAGATATTTGGATTTTTTTTTATTTTCTTAATATTCACCTTGTCTAAGATATCAAAAATGTTTTCATCTTGGAGATGGGTATATACTAAGGATGAAACTGCACAAAGACTTCCTCTCCATGCTTGGGGAAAAATAATACTGACAGATATTGGTACTATCAATACAATTGCTGCCCTGCTGTTTTAATCTGTTTGCAACAGGACTGTTGCACAGTAGTCCATGGAAAATAGCTGCTGCAGTTTGCTGACTTTCAAATGCTTTTTGTTCTAGGTGGTTTTGCTGTTACTTTTCTGTTCCTCTGTTTTAAAGCTGGAGGGTCAGTTACAGCAAATCCAGCAGACACCTAGAATGAACATAAACCATAGATGACTAGTCCCTATTCCTGCCCGGACAGTAAGAAAGATGTATTCTGACTACAGAAATAGGCTACATTGAAACAAACATCTCCGTAAGTTATGGAAATTCTCTTAAAGAGTGAATTTATCTGCTGATATGCCTATACAAGTCATTCTATGACTGTATAAAAGAAGCACATATGTAATTCACTCTCTCATTAAATCCTCTTAAGTCAACGTTAAGTCCTCCTCTTACATCATGGAGCTCTTTATAGTACTCACTAGCATATGTCACACTAAAGACATTGATTTAATTTATATAAGAGATATTATGATCCTTAATTGTCCTATTGACATTCTGATTCCAAATCTGAGATGTAAATACTTTAGAGCAAGAACAAATCCAGCTATTTCTCACTTCAAGTCAGGTATTTGAAAAACATGTCAAATGACAACAAAATATTCACCTCAGATTCATCTAGTTGTCAGGTAATATCAATCTAAATATTAAAGATACCTTTACTCCTCGACCACAGTGTGTAGCTGTAATTTTCTGGCAGTTAAGCATGAAACACCATCTAAAGCACTAACAGGTATTTCAATACTGTGTGTAAGCTTGGTTCCATTCATCAAAAAATATGTAAGGTACTTCAAAAAACCCAGAGACAGATAATGAAAGATACGGGATGCTTTCTGTACCAGGGACAGCGAACAAACAACTCTTCTTCTGTCAGAAGAGTTGACTTTGGGGTGTGTGACACACAACCTTTAAACTGAGTGGCATAGAGAAGGTAAAGACTGCCTGTTTGCTATGTCTTCTTTGTACTGGAATATGAGTAGATGAACTTCTGGGGGGCATCAAGGGAAACTACCAATTAATGAGTAAAAAACAAAATAAGTTGCTTGTTCAGACACCCTGTAGTTAAATGAGGGAATTCATTGATGCAGAATGTTACAGATGTTGGGGGTTCATAAAAAGCTGGACTAATTTGTGAAAGTAAAATACATTAAATGCTATAAGAATCAAAGGCATAACTAAGACACATACTATCATAAGCTGAGAAGAATTACTTCTACCTTTCCCACTTTTTTGTCTTCTCTAGAAAGAAGATGCTGGTCTAGATATACATGAGAAAAGCCATACCAGTTCAGACTAGAAGTTCTTAACTTCTAGTTTGCAACGCCTGAAATGCATCAGCTATAGCTTTCTTTTACATTTTCCTTTTACTATAGAATCATAGAATCATTGAGGTTGGAAAAGACCTCTAAGATCATCCGAGTCCAACCATCGACCCAACCCCACCATGCCCACTAAACCATGTCCCTAAGCGCCTCATCTACACGTCTTTTAAATACCTCCAGGGATGGGGACTCCACCACTTCCCTGGG
>NW_008795322.1:1155674-1168598 GCF_000699145.1 Aptenodytes forsteri | reverse complement strand
AGCACAGCACCTTCGCCAGCTCCCTCTCTCGGGTGGATCCCATCCAGCCCCATAGACTTGTGAGCGTCCAGGTGGCGTAGCAGGTCATCATTCATCATGAGCGTCCAGGTGGCGTAGCAGGTCATATCATTCATCAGTCTAGTTTTCAGACCCAAACAGTTGGTGACAAATGTGTGTTGCGGGTGGGTGTGGTGAGGGGTGAGAAATATAGAGTTATTCAAAGAACCATTACTTCTTACACAGCATAACTAATAGTGGCTAACAAAATCACTTCAATGAATAGAAAGTTCATTAACAAGGTTCTGTTTTTCTGGCCTAATTGTATATCATGCTACCATACAATAAAAAAAGTATTATTGTACAGTAGAAGAATTCTAAGAATTTCTTTCTCCTTATCCACTGCCTACCACTCTGCAAGGGCATTGGGGGTTCTTTGTCCTCTGCCTACAGCAGTTCCTCATCTAGCTACATTCTAGACAAAATGAAGTCTCATTACATATTTTCTAGCTACAAGAAAAGAAGTTTATAGGTGCTAAATTTACATTATCGTATAGTCCAAAATGCTGCTTTGTGAGTGAGGACAACCTTTTATTCTTCATTCAGGGATGTTTTCTTGATTTAAAGCACTGAGTAAATTGTATATTCTCTTGTTCAGACACAGGTAAAACAATCATGCCACAGGCAATCAGCTTTGGAAAACAAATGGTTGAAGGAGGCAGTTCCTTTCATCAAAGAGCATCTTCAGTTATCAAATATTATTTCAGGGATGATCACATATTGAAAATATCTACTGTTCTGAAAGCTTGGAATGACATGTCTTTGCACACAGTTAAAAGAACAAAGTGATTCCTTGTGAGACCTGCAGCACACTCACTCACAGAGCTGAAAGGGACAAGAAGGTTTGGAAGGGTAAAAGCACGTAATAGTCCTGAATTATAACATACAATGAAAATGCATTTGGGGTTTATCTTCACTACTTGCCAGCCTTCCCCTGCAGCTTTTAATATGTATATGTCAGTCCTCTCAAGCTAAAAATACAGTAAGTTGAAATCCAAGTGGAGTTTAGAGCTGATCTACCAACAACTTGTGTGCTTTCTTCAGTGTGGTTTTTTAATACTAGATTGCTAATGTGTTAGATACTTTGTGGCAAAAAAACTTACTTTTTTTTCCTTTTCCTTTTCCTTTTTTCCCCCCAGTAAAAACAAACCCTTGGAAGTAAATTAATGAAGAACCAAATGGCAAAGCAGATTGGATTATTACTACCAAATGGTGTTTCAAACACAATCTAATTAGGTGATAAAATGGACCAACATACACTGAGACTAAGTAAGCAATTAAGTGCTGTGTATCATAGAGTGGGAGAGGCATCAGTTATACAGGACTGTAGTGTGAGACATTTGGCATTCAGCTCTCTAGCAACTCATCTATCTCAAGGGAAGAATAAAAAGAATCAGAGTAGAGGATGGCTTCTTCAAATTGAAGCATCTTTGTTTTCATTCTGATTTTATGACGAGTCAAGAAAACCCTCTAACATATTGATACTAACTCTCAGGAAAATAGTTAACCTCTATACAATAGATGATTGGACTAATCTTTGACGTTATCAGCACTTGCCCATTTACCACAAAATTTGGTTTTGAGGCTTGGATATTTCCTACATAAAATAACTCAAAAACTTGCATATAAAAAAAAACCCCAAACGTGATTTGTATAACTTGAGTTTAAGTTCAGATGTCAAGACAGAAGCAGCATAATATGTCTGATTTAGCAGGAAGCAACTCAAAGCATAAATTTATCAGCCATTTACTGTTCTTCAACTTCTTCAAAATTCAAAATAAGTCACATCTCAGACAGAATTATTCATACGCAGGAACATATGCACATGCATACTCACAAAAGAAAGGCATGGAAAGCCACCCCTGCACAAAGGTACACCATGAGATACTAATGCTATTAAATCTTGAGAGTACTTTCACGATACTTCTTGAATACTACCCGCTCCCTTAATTGTGCCTATTTGATTCCAAATGAATAATATCTAAACAAAATAACCAATTAAATTTACAGTTGATATTTTTAACACCAATAATCCAGCCCTAGATATTGAAATATTCTGAAATGTTCTAGAGCAGTACTTTAAGAAAAGGCAAATCTCACAGTTGTATGGTCACATGCATTCATAATTCAGCTTACGTTATAAGTGGCAGCAATGATTTAGGGAAACTGAAAACTCCCAACACTCTTAAAAAAAGTTTAGTCTCCTTGAGTGACAGTCCTCATCCTGCATTCTCAAGGGCAAATTACTATTACTACATTACTATCAGTGTATCTATTATTCCAGACATTGAACCACAATATGCCAACACACATATCACATTAGCTCTCTTCATGCATTTTCAATATGAGAAATAGGTTTTACAATCGGGCTTCTATGTTTGTATCTTGATTACTGCGTATACTGACATTAACTTTTACTTAATAATACTAACAAAGATGAACATTTGCGTACATGTAAGCTTTTACATAGCACAAATGTTAGCAAACAACACACTTCTTAAATTTGTGCAGTTCAGCTTGCCAAAATAGCAAGTGCTGAGAGTAACCCACACTGTATCACTGTAATTCAGACAGACGAGCTAGACGTGTACCCGCATGCTATTCTTTCAAAGACACTTTAAAAACTGTTTTCAGATGTCATGTGAATATTCTATGAGATTCTCTCAATAAATATTATTTAAAAGCTCTGCCAACTTTGAAAAGTACTTAATTGCTGTTAAAGCCTGCTAAATGCTTAGCCCCAGTGAATAAGACTGATAATTAAGAGATTTATGTGATTAACATGGTAAAGTTAACTTTGAAGACATTTCCTAATAACGCCAAGTACCCTCATGACAGTTTTTTCAGCATTACCCACTTCATTTAAATGACTTCTATTTAATATACTTTACCAGGATTCTGCACAAAATGTCAGTTAAGAAAGATGCAGAATTTCTAACATTACAGAGACCCAGTAGGTATTGATATACAAAATAAATATGAAAGTAATTTCAAATTCTTTTGTAATTGACAATTCTGCACTGACATTTATTCAACACCCATAAACATTAATAAGTTATTATTTTATGCATGGATGTACTTTTTTTTTTTTTTGAGAAGTCATATGATTCTCATCTATTGCTGTACTAGGTGTATTGCATAATTATAAAACAATCTCCAATATTTCTGTTACTACTTCAGGGGAAAAAAATGCAAGCTATATAGAGACTCTCAGTAAGGAAACATATTTGAGTACTACAGGAGAAATTGTGCACTTGAAAAAAAGTTTAATTTCCTATACTCATGTGGCAGACGTGACACTGATGTACATCCTTTGTTAAACCTTTCATCATTATGGAGATTAAGGTTTTTTTTCCTACAGTATTGCAACACAGGTGTACGGAAAGGAGATATTTTTGCTTTTAAAAAGCCCTCAGTTTTTGCATCACAGCTTTGGGAAAGAACTACTGAATTCACAGTAATTTTATGGAAAACCGTAACAACACAGAGAAGATATATGACCACTTCTCTGAAAGCTGCCTAACTGATTGTAGGTGGGTAGCACTTTGACTTCCACAAACATAAACAACATATGTACAAAACATTTATGAAAATCAGCAGTTTCTGTTTACACAACTTTTAGTATTTAACGTCATCACATGATTCAATATTTCCTCAGCTTTTCACTGAAGTAGAATAGTCACAAAATATTTTAAACCTTTTCAGTAAACCACTGAAGATTTCTTATTTTGTACCACAAGAAATAAATCATTTAAGGACATCCAACCCTTGCTCAAACCCATTTCAGATTTCCAAACTTCTAATTTTGTTCACTGACATATCTACAAAGTATATATGCACTTCTGTTTCTATTCACAGTTGAACATTCAATGAGGAATTATACTCAGCAATTGTTAACTGATCTACATAAGTGAATACAGTGCCAAATATATAGTAATATTTAAACATTTTAGGTTTTACCATCACTTGATATCATTGCAGATTTTGGGGGGATTTTTTTTTTTTTATTTGTTTGGTTGGATGGTTGGTTTTGTTTTGTGGTGTGTTTTTTTTAAGATATAACTGTCTTCAGGCTTAGGTCTCTGTCTCATGTGATAAGCTGGGGTACAACAGGCTTTGCTCCAAACCTGATTCTCAGTCAGAAAAAGGAAAAAAAAAACCAAACAAACAACAACAAACCCCAAACAAACCTCAGTTAAATAACATGGGTCCTTAAGGGCTTACAGTGAATTCAAAAGACTAGTTAGCCCAGTATGCTCAAGCCCTTCCTTTGATCCACATCAGAGCAGTCAAGCCTCCTGGATATAGGTGATGGCTGTGGCCAGGGAAAGAATTACTGGTTTCTCACTCCCTGAAATTATCTACAGTAACACCAACTACCTCAGAATAATACACTGATGTAACTCTACTCCTTTGTCTCATAAATTGTAAGTGGCATTTGGTTAACATGTTACTTAGCAGTGTCAGTGGGTGGTGCCCTTCACTGGGAATGAACAGCACTCACACTCCATGAACTATTACAGGGTGCCAAAGTTCCTTCAAAGTGATTCAGGGGAGGCATAGGCTAAAAAGTTGAAAGACATTGATCTAACATAATTACAGTTTCTTTGGGGTTTGACTTTTTTCCCCAAGACTGGCTTCTTGAATACAGTATTGAATACAACATTCATTCACTCATTCATTCATTCATTCATTCATTCATTCATTCATAAAATACAACATTCTCTCACTCATTCATTCATTCATTCATTCATTCATTCATTCATTCTCTGTGTCTCTCTCATCCTGGTATCCTTTAATGCCCTTTCCTGTGTTTCTATGTAACACAAGAAAGAAAAAATACAGTAGACTTAGCAATAGATGAGTAAACACTGAAAGAGCACCCGTATTTTTATGTTAACTGAAAATAAAAGACTACAAATATAATATTATTATAAAAAAAGTTAGCTGATAGAGTATGTACTGTATTAGGTATATCTGAAACAGGAGGATCAGCAGCAGTTGAAAGGTACACCTTAAGATCTTGCACACTATCTGAAACGTTAATATTTTCTAAAGTTTCAAGTATTAAGTATCTGTTTGCCTACTATAAGTTTATGAACACACTCTTCCAAAGGAAGAACTCATGTTTTCTTACTGCTGTGTCACTGCTCTATGCAGTTCACTCCTGGGACTCCATAGTAGCTCAAGCTGCGATCCATGGGAGACGCCAGTGCTAAAAACAATAAAAATGATCACAGCAAAGGAGCTTTACAAATTTATAAAGTTGGGGGTTTTTTAAGCCTTCCAAATGAAGGTCATAAATTAGTTAAACTTTTTAGTTTAAACCTAATTGTGGCTGATGCAAACATACCTTGTCTTTCTATAAAAATAAGATTTCTCTGCAAACGTGTGCTTGCTTTCAGGTTTCACTCCAAAAGGATGCCAGATGAGCGGAGATATCTGCTAGTAATTCAGAAATTAAATGAAATCTTCAAGGTCAAAATAAAAGCCTTCTTAGCAAGTAATAATCCAAGTGAGCTATTTATGGAAGATGTATAAATGTTCTACACAAAAGGAAAAACAAGACTTAGAGGAAAGCACAATGAAAGAAACCATTTATCAAAGTTCTTGAGTTTTGTGATCCAAGGAAATTTAATTTTCTTCTGACTAAGAAATGGGAATTTCATGGAAGGTAAAAAATTAAGTAAGAAGGACTAAGAACAAGCTAGCATAGCTATCATGACAATTTGTAAGAGAAGTAGGCAAGCTATAAAAAGAATTAAAAATAATAAATTTTTTTAAAATCCAGCATTCACCACAGCCACCAATACTCATTAATAATATAGTCCCTTAAAAGAAATGGTAAAGCAGCTTCCTGCCAGACTGTCTCACAGGAAAACATATTCATTTAACTTAGAGCTCAGTTCTTTTCACTCTTTTTCTAGCAGACACTTTAGCACGCGCTATTTTCATCACGTACATATTATTGTATGGCCAAATGGTAGATTTCACATGTAATTTCTTGTATTTATTATCATACCCTACCAATCTTATCTTCTACATTTTATTTCTCATTTATAAGGGGAAAAAATTGTAAAAATGACATCAAGCCTTAACTAGTAATGGCTATATCTAGGAATCCATAATAACAGTGTCCCTCAGTTTTAAAGGACAAATAAAACCCCTGTTACTTGCCAGTTTGCACAACAAATACAAATATAATTTTTGAAGCATGTGTTTCTGTTAGAGTTGCCCTTCCTAGGGAAAACTAGAGATTTTGTATACCTACTTAAAAACCAAATGACCCAGTCTAGGCAGAGGTTCCAAACTGGTAAATCTCCAGGTTTTGCAGTATCTCTAGTCTCCCGCTGTGATGAATTTTTGTAGTTGTGGAAGTTCAAAGAACCAGGAGAAAGAACCTGGGAGCTAGCTAACATTTGCTACAGTTATCATTTCCAGGAGAAATGAAACTAGTTTTTCAAAACTATGAACTAATGCTGGATTTCAGCTGCATCCTCAAGATCTAAATCCAGACTGAAAGTTTGGAAACAACAGTCTCATTTCCACTAAACAATAAAGCTCTTCTTTCATATTATTTTACATCCTCTGTGCAAATTACAGTCTTCCAAATTAATTCTAAATGCATGAACATGGCGGAGTAAATCAGCTGATGCTATACTTTAGTTTAGAATTTTAAGTGTCACCATACTTATTCAAATCAGGTTTGGGACTTTAAAAGCTTTACTCCTCAAGGATTATAAAATTAAATTGAAATTAATCACAATTTGTAAAATAAAACATTGCATATTATTTTCCTTTACCATCTGCCTAGGTTTTTTTTCCTTCAACCAACCTGCCAAAGATTAATTTTCTTCAGGGCAGTGTAACTCAAGAATGATTATTCCAACAGCAGAGCAATACACTGTAGAAATACACAACATGCACACTACAGCCTTATGTCAGAAGAGTGACATATAGTGTACTTGCAATGTGAAGAATGGAAAGTGAAAACCCCTTCTCTAACAAATAGCATTTAAATAGCTTTAACAGCAAGAGTGATACAAAAGCTTGGCAAAAGACAGGTGTAGTTTTTGGTACATTAAAATGCTGACATTTTAGGCTCACCACTGTTGCTACACTAACTTCTTAACTGAATTTTTTACAATTTCTAAATACTGATCATCAAATTAGTGGGCCACATTTTTATCTTCTGCAGCCATTTTAAAAGGTCTCAATGCAAAAAATGGAGGACTACTTGTGTAATAAAGATGAACTACTGAAAATCTGCCACATGAACTGCCAGTGCATACAGTCAAAATAAAATATGGTGCATCCTCTTACATGCAGAGTGGATGAGAAAACTGAGATTAGATTGTGGTAACTTGATTTTATTAAAACAAGTCTAGATAGCTGTTCCTACTGCCTTGAAAGAGACTGCAGCAATGACATACCAAAAGCATAGGTGTTTTTTTTTTTAACTATGGTTGTGTTTGAGCAAGGGCTTGAGAATAGCTTTCAGCAATATTCTGTACAGTAAAGGAAGTAGGCTTTAGAAAAGGAAGGAGAACTTGCATTTCCTTTTCACCAATATCCGGACGACATGAACAGCTTTAAGAAACTTAGCAAAGACTCAGTTTTGAATAGATTCCACACATTATATATTGGAAATTAGGAACAGACTTACTTTATTCATTTATTGCTACTTGTTATTTTTACTAAGAAGAGCCTCATCGTAAATAAAATTAATCTGAACTCAACAAGCAAAGAAACAACACTTAACATTCTCTTTCTCCTCTCAGTTATAAGCACTCCAGTGTCTGGCTGTAAACTGCTGTAGACGTCATGCAGGGTACCAACTTGGATGCTATATGAGCCACAACCTTCTGAACAACAACAGGGGGAAAATACCTCTTGCAGACTTCAGAGAACAGAGCTGTCTAACTATTCTCAGGTGAATAAGACAGTCTAGTCAGAAATACTACTGCTAACATTTTCAGAATACCTTATATAATTAAATTTAACCTCTTCTGAACACACACACACAAATCATTTAGCATGTTATCTCAGAGACATATGTTCTGAATATATTTCCACAGAGATACTTCTTTCCTCTTTATGTCTTTCTATGCAAAAGCCACAATCAGAGATGTAAGCTAAGGTCCTTTTTAGGCTTATTTCTAGACAGAGGATAGTGAGACGTTTACAAAGCAAATGAACACTAGACCTACAATTAAAAAAAAAAAAATCACTACCTGTTAATCTGCAAAGGAGACTGCACAAGTGCTTTAAGCACATACTGTACAGGTAATACAGAACTGGACAATCATAGTCACTGCAAGAAGCAGAAAGACCCACTAGAAGGATCAGTGCCAAATTCCAAACTGCACAGGCAAAATGCATAAGCAATCAGGATGCTTGCAGAGTGATACACAAACTCTTACAGAATTTTATGAATTATGCACGCACTGATCTAAACTGTCTACTTCTAAAATAAGGAAAACAAAAAACAAAGGAACATCCACACTAGAAAACAACAGCCAAAGCTTTGTGCCCCCACATATTAAATCAGATTAGTAAAACATCAATATTAAATTAAGATAAATGACGAAACAGCAACACATTGTTAGAGGTACTTTTTAAATCTTTCTAAAGTGTATATCAACATGAACAGCTATTCATTAAAGTGAATCAAGCATGGAAAATAGTGCCTAGTAGAAACAGACCTCCCTCTCTCTCCACTGCACCTCATTAGGGGAATTGATAAGAAATCTTGTAAAGCATGACATAGTCACAGTTTCAGCTAGATGCGATAAATACTGGACAACAGTGACTTAGAGATCCGTACTGGTACAGAACAACTTCAAGGGTAAAAGTAGAAATTTGTCTCCACCTCTGCGTCTGTGAGTGTACAATATGAGAAGGTTTCACTGTAAACCAGAGTTTCTGAGATCATACATATTAAGTAACAACAATGAACACGGTCCATAAAACTCTACTTTCAAATTCTCTGCAATCTATTAAAGAACCCAATATTTAAACTTTGCAATTCTTACTTTTTAAAAATTACAAAGTCTATTCTTATTTTTCAATCCAACCATGAAGAGATTTGTATTGAGTTGTTTTGAGTGACTTAAACTTCTGTGATTTTTCTGGTTTTAGGAAAAAAAAAAAAAGTGATGGATAAAGCCAACAGCTTTGATCTTTATTTTACAAGTAAGGAGCTTAAAATAAAATCATGATAATATAATCCAAAATGATGGCACCAAATAAAACAGAAATCATATCTACTCTTCATCATATCAGGCATCATCACATAGATAAAAATATAACTTTTTATCAAAAAAAAGGAAAATAAAAAAACCCTATGGGCACTGCAACTACAAGGACTTATTCAATAGCCCTTCCTTTAATAAGAGCACTCATTAGCATAAATGTTACCATTAATGACCTTTTCTGTTTGTCTTCTGTGGTAACTGAAGAATAAAATATTGTGTAAAATATCGTTTACTATGTAAAACATAGTAAACTTCTGATTGTTCCCTTTTTGTTACTTCTACTCCTGTCTGCTGCAATTGCATGCTTTGTCTTTATTTTCACCTTTATTTTGATTTATTTAGTATACTATCAATAGTGGTCATGCTACATGACAAGACATGTTGCCAGAATGTTAAAGTTGGTCTTTTTTGATAACGAAGTGGACTGCATGAAATGAGGAAAAAGTGAGAAAGTGCTGAAGGGGGAAAAGCGGCATAGTTGCCATTCTTTTATGAGTAGTCCACAGTACATTACTCCCAGAGTGTCTGTTAGTCTTTCTTGAAAATTTATTGAATTACAGCAAAAAAATCTAGGAAGCAAGGCTAGTCTTCAAGTTTATTCAGAAACACAAGACACCACATATTGACTGCAAGCCCTAGAATGGCTAAAGGTACCATTACAATCTACTTTTGGACATTAGAGGTGTACTGTCCTCAAAATGAAGAGATGAGAAATTAATAAGAAAAAAAATAGTTTGTTTTCTTCAAAAAGTCAAGCAACAAGCAGTGCAAGAGTCCACAGGTCCACTTCTCCTCAGATAACCTTTTCACCTTTCCTGAAGTATTTGCAAAGCCAGACAAGACCATAATTTAATTTAATTCAATGAAATGAAAGAAAGGTCACATTTGCATGAGGAAATAGAGTTAGGTGAGATGAGCCGTCAGGAGAAATAAACTACTACATTTGCACCCAAAACCTACAGGTAGGACAGTAAATAGGAGTTTTCTGTTTTCAAAAAATTACCACAAACAGCAGCCAAAGATACTTCAAATACAGTCACTTTTTAAAAGTGTACTCTTACAGAGTAACTGTGTTAAATGTTGTCTGTCAAAGTTCACATTAGAAACAAGATTATAATTTCCTACACACACTATTGTTTCTAAACAAGGTTTATTTTATTTTTTCATTTTTCTTTTAGAATACAGATGCAAAACAAAATTAGTAAAAATTCCATAAGCAGCCTGTTTGCCAACCTCTCAAACTGAATTACATTAATCAAAAGTAAATGATTTCACATCTAGCTTATAACGAATTCACTTTGCACATTTAAGAAATCCTTCCATGACCATATTAACGTTAGTACTTATGCACTGATCCAGTGGACAAATTACACCGTACCCTGGACACATTCATCTCCCAAATTGCACAGGAAAATTGGGCTGCAAGTGATCAAGTCCTGCCAATTATTTATTTAATTTACTTGTTAATAATGAGAAAATCCTCTCATACTAATGAGAAAAATTCTAAACCAGAAATATACCTCTCCCCATTCAAAGGAAGAAGGAAAAAAAGAAAACCCATAGAGTTTGATAGATATTAAATTCTGTGATCCTCTTATCTCTTAGCCTACCGATGGATGGACCATTTAATGAAAAACAACGGTTCCGCTCATATTAAAGCCACAAAGAATGAGCAACTTCTTAACAAGAGAACAGCTAAAATACCTCAGAAGTGCTCTGATCATCTCATGTGTTGTTTCTAACTGGAGTCTTACAAAATGCCCCAATTTTATCAAAATAGGCTCTCCATTTCTTAAATGTATTTCTTCATTAATTAATTTGTTGAAATTTAGTTACTAATTAACATTCATAAAATCATTACTATATTAGCATAATTCATAGCTATAGTACTGAAAGATACTGTGCTATTCATCGTTCTATAACTCTTCTTAGGAACACGAGTGTTGAATACTAGCACAAGATCACAACTACAGCATGTTGGCTATTTCTCCTTTCCTGCATTCCCAAGAAGCTTCTAACCGTGAATGGCAAAAATTAAAGAAGACCACCTGCTTTGAATCTCTTGTCATTTGGCTATTTTTCAGAGTGCCAAACTCTGACCAGATTCCCACTGTTAGGAGAGGGATTCTGTAAAGCAAGATACAGAATTTGATTCGTTTTACAGAGTATAACACGCAAGTCTTAGGTTCCATGGAGATACTTCTGATGATGTTTCTGGCAGCTTCTTACATTTTTAACTATTTCTCTTCTCATTGTTTTTCAAATTGTCACCAACTCTTTGCATGAAGTGAAATGCTCAACTGCTTAAATTAATTCACCATGAGTAGTGCTCACATAATTCCCTGTAACTAATTCTTCTTGTTCTGCCTGCAGCTGCACCATCTAATCTGCCCATTGCTTCTGTACCTTAACCTATCTTCTAACTCAACAGTAACCATGACTTCTCACATCTTCTCCTCTGTAGACTCTCCTGTCGATTCAGCTCATTATATTCTACATATTCTACATAATGTTTCAGTCTTCTTTTCAGCTTTTATCTTTTACTCTTACTCTTATTAAGACTCAAACCTGTCCTACGTTCAATATTTCTCCCCTCCATGCACCATCTACCATCTATTTCCATTCTACACTTCAATGCCATCAGTTCTGAGTGCTTCTGATGTTAAGAATCAGATGTTCATTTTGGATGGTACACACAAATTCCTACGTGTTTTTGGCTCTTGGAAGTTTTTTCATCTCTGTCCCAGAGGTGAAATGAAAATAGTCAAGATCTGAGAATTTTAAATGCTTTTATTTGATTGTTTTCTTCACATTTGGAGTTTTGGACATAATACGCATTTTTAATTATGCATCACATAAAAATACTTTCTCCTGCAATTGATACATACTCCAAAATACCATTTCCCTCCCTTCTGAGTCTCTTGCATTCCATTAATTTATGACTTGCTGAGCTGCATCTGTTAGCAATGTTTGAAATACTAGGATTCTTTTCAAAATTACTGACAAATACAGGAATAACATGCATTATTTCAGTTGTAACGCCTTAATGCAATTTACTAGTCCAACAGACACATTCGTTTACTAAGTCTCTATGATACCTTTGGTTGTTGAATCATTTTTACTAAGAACTACAGTTATGCAATACTTTTATGATCTACAGAACAAGAGGCACAATGAGACCTTAATAGTCAAAGATAACTAAGCTCGAAGAGGAGACAAATTAGACTGATGGTACTGTGGTCGCTACTTGTTGCTCTTGGAATCCCAAACACCAGAAATGCCATAGAGGATGTGAATTCTCACTTTCTGGAGAAGTAATGTAGCTGGTCAAGTAATGCACGAAAAATTCCAACTACTACCAGCCACATTATATTGAAGATGTAATAATAATAACAATGTGATAGACTAATGGTATTAGGAGTAAGTGAGTCATAAGTAAGTAAGTTCCCACTGACTGGAAAAGGGGAAACATAACGCCCATTTTTAAAAAGGGAAATAAGGAAGACCCGGGGAACTACAGACCAGTCAGTCTCACGTCTGTGCCTGGGAAGATCATGGGACAGATCCTCCTGGAAGCTATGCTAAGGCACATGGAGGACAGGGAGGTGAT
>NW_008795322.1:1104794-1154696 GCF_000699145.1 Aptenodytes forsteri | reverse complement strand
GAGGTGGTGGATGCCCCATCCCTGAAAACATTCCAGGTCAGGTTGGACGGGGCTCTGAGCACCCTGATTTAGTTGAAGATGTCCCTGCTCATTGTAGGGGGGTTGGACTAGATGACTTTTAAAGGTCCCTTCCAACCCAAACTATTCTATGATTGTATGATATTAGCATTATGGGGAAGATCTACACTGTATTTTATTTAGTTCCAAGAAAATGATGCAACTTTTAAGGAGAGGAAAAAGTGTCACACTACTGCAAGCTAAATATATCCACAGTGCCATACCAAAGAGTTAGTCCCACTGTGAAAACACACTATGGAGTTGCAGTGTTGAGGACACAACACTTACAATGAAGAATTTCAGAGCACTCATTCTGCATTGTTTTCTATTAATGTTCAAGATTATTCAAAAGAGAAAGGTCACACTGATGACAATTCTTCTCACATCATAAGAAGATGTGAGAATAAATATGTGACTAGCACTAGGCCACCGGGTCACTATGACTCAAAAAAAGTGAATAAAATAGAGCCTTCTCAAAACTAGATCAAGAAATTAAATAATAGGAAAACTGCAGATGAAAGTCATCAAAACATTTGAAATTTTTTAAGCTGGAAAACCACTGCTTGGGACATTTAAAGTTATCTAAGTTTCTTAATAATTTGGATTCTTAACAATTTGATTTTCTGACTGCATATCTGGATTCATGACACCCAATGGGTTTCTGTGTCATGGAGTCAGAGGACATTAATATATAAAGATTATGCATTAAGTCAGTTAAAGTATTCCTACGTGCTAAAGGAGCAATGGTGGATCACAGCATTTCGGAGTAACTGGCAGTACTGAATCATACTTAACACAGACAACCACAAACCATGTGACACATTGAAAACTAATTCTTGTAAAACCTCTAAGCTTCCTAACTAGGAGTTCCATCATTCCTACACACAGCGAGCAGGTGTAATTGGACTTAACAAGACAAACGAACAAACAAAATGACCCAAACCACATATAGTACTTATCAGACGTAAGAGAAGCTTTTTTTTAAAAACTCTATGCATTCTTAGATATGTTGTCAAAAGTTTTTTCAGTTCAGAGATAAAAAAATAGTATTTTGGGACATCTTTACGGATGTCATGAATTACTTTTTCCAGACATGACTGTTATACCAAGGACCCTAGCATTAACAGCTGACCTATAACACATATGGCTATGAAATTCAGTCTGGTGGGAACCTGCTTGGCATGTGGAAGCATAAACAAACACAGAAAATGTAAAGGGAAAAATAATCTAAAGAATTTGGTATCTCCTGTACTTTATGGGCAGGACTCAGTCCTTCAAGAAAGGCAGAAAAAAACAGCTCTTGTTCTAAGGACCTTTTCTCCTTTGTGGGTGCACAGTGCAAGCAAGCAGAGGGCATTCACATTTTGAAGCATTTAGGTGTTCATCTGAGACACAAGAGTAATCAAGCCAAGCAGTTAAACATATGCTTAATGTTAAGTATCCAAGGGGCTCTAGAAGTGAGAACTGACAATTCCAGTGCTGTGGCAGCTCATTCCACTATACATAGTACAGTATACAAATAGAACAAAAAAGTCTTCTTATCATTATATATAAGTTGCTTCAACTATTTTCTAGTTGTAAGTATTTCTCCACTTTAAAGTTAAAATTCTTGTTTTCTTTGAGTGTTGCAACAAGGTCTCCACTGTCAGGCTAAAAATCATAAAGTTTATCCACTAAGCATTCCCAGCCTCTGTCTGTCTCTGTTTTCTGATTACCGTCTGTTCAGTTAATTTCTACAGCTTTTCACCTGGCACTAATCAGGAACTAAAAGCTGTCATCAACTTTGCTAGATACAGATTCCTACCCCTGGTTAGAAAGGATTTTCAAAACAGGCAATTCTTGACCTTTTCTGATTATCCACAGACAAGCTCATAATCCAGTTGCTAGTATTTAGGAAGTCAAGCAGTGAAATAAACAATGTTGATTATAATCTATTTTTTTTTTTAAATCAAGAAATAAAGCAAAAAAACCTTCAGCATTCTAATCTTGAGACATCTGTTTTGGGTTTTTTTTTTATTTTTAATTCAACAGGAGAATGGATTTGGGTGAAGATGAAAAGGAAGGGCAGGAATCCAATAAAAATAGCCCTTTTTAGATGATACATTTACAACGGCCAGTACATTTTATGTCTAACAGTTTCTAACAGTTTCTTCTAAACAAAGACATTTCCGTCAAGTTTACTACGATTAAGATAGTGATTAAAGAGATTTTGCAATCTTAAATGGGCAGATTTCAGGAGGAGGGAAGGGGGAGAGACCTATTAGACAGACTGGATGGGAAAAATCTCCTTTTTAATTGTTTTTCCAGGTGAGGAAGCTCAGAGTAAGTCTTCTGACTAGCCTATAACCATCAAAAGAAAGATCACAGAGTAACAGAAATTCTGTTATGACACCAATAATAGAGTAGTTGCCAGTTTGGATGCGTTATCATCTTACAATTCACCTACATATTCCTATTGAAACTTTCATCAACATTGTTGGTTTTCAAATTTCACTCAGATAACCGCTTCTTCAAATTGTTCTACTTGCTAGTTTTGACTAAAATACTGAATCAAGTGGGTTTGCATAACTCTCATCAATATTATATCAACCAGCAGAGCTACTGAAAATCCAAAATCTTCTTACTGAATTGTCACTGGATCTACCTGAATTGTTTTTTCTGTTGTCAGGAACATTGCTCTGTCAGATCACACAGACAGGATTTGGGACAAGAACTGTGACAAACCACAGGGAAAGATCACTGAGGATAAGCAGGCTAAATATGCTAATAATTAGAGATCAACAATAAAATTGTTGAAAAAGTATTACATACATACAAATATATATGCTTTTAAGAAACAGTTATTTCGAAGAGTGAACTGTCAATGACTCTTTGATAATATTGCACATTGAGTGAATCCCGGGCTGAGAGCAGAAGCCTTAAAGATGCAGCCACAGGATGAAACCATAAGCCACAGAAATATAAATGTAGATGTCCACTTGTGGATAAACACGGAATGAACCTGGAAAGAAACTTGCTTCAGGGCATAACAAAAGCAATGACAAAAACAAGCTTGAGTGCATGGCTTAATTGTGTTAATGAAGCCATTAGTTATGCTATCAGAAAGCTGTATCCTAAAGAGTATTGGTAAAAAACAAAATTCTCCTGTTGGAGAAATTTCTCATCTTGAAGGATGGCAAGAAAAAAAGGAATCTGTTGTGAAACATTGACTAGCTGTTGTGTTGGGGTCACACACTCAACTCCTCATGTAACAACTAGAGAACATAGGTAGCATTGTCTTTAAATTTTGTATGCAAGCCTGAAACAAAAACCCCACTAGTTCTGCTGCTGCCTTATTTCACATTAAGAGATGAAGAACTGATCTCTCTAGTTGCCTGTATTGATATATATGCAAGTTTTTTGTTTATTTTAAAGGGAAAGCATTAGCTTGTGTTAGGGTTAGTCCTCCACTGTTTGTGCTTAGTCTGATATCCCATCCTCAAAGCTTGCTAATTTGGATGCAACACAGCGAAAGCTAGAAGCAGTCAAGGCTAGAAAAAAAATTAGAAGCCTAATTCTGACCATTACATTTCAGTTCGATGTCTACAGGAGATATCTGGTGTAGAGTAAGGATGTAGAATTGTGAATCATCAGTACCGTGATGGCCTCTAAACTCATCATATTCAGATATATTATCTAGAGGGAAACAGAAAAGGAAATAAGGACAGGACAATGATGAAAATGGACTGAAAGAGTAGCAGAGGACAGAAGAGGAAATGATATTCTGTTGGATAACACAATAAAGCAATGATCAGAGAAGCAGGAGGAGGATGAGTGTGTGACCTAGTGACGAAAGTCATGACACTACTGCAAAGGTCTTGAAGCTGTATTTTCGAATCTGTAAAATAGCAGTTGTAACTGCAGATATTCAGTGAAGTAACTCAGTAGTGGCATAATTTCAGTCAATTTTGCGTTTTATTTTATTAACTAATTTGTATTAACATTTTAAACTGAAAATTTATTTAGCAGGATAGTTCCTTGTTGTTTGAAAAGAATCTGCATTATGTTAGTTCATATCTGTGTAATGTGAATTTTGTGAATTGCACTAGATAGAACAAATATTAAAATTGGTAGTCCTCAATGGTTTTTTTTTTTTTATTTGTTCACTTTATTAGACCTGGCACTTAAAAAAAAATAATATTAATAATAGCACATATCTATAAACTCCTGTCAACGTTGGCAAATTGCCTGCATATAGTGAGTAGATACACAACACCAAGGGTGTGCAAGACCTGCCCTAAAATGAGAATGAGTGCAATGTAATTCAGAACATTAATTCAAAACTTCACACATACAGCACAGCCATGCAACTTGACTGGCTGATGAAAAAGGAAAATGCTTCTAGTAGCCTGAAAGAGAATGAGACTGGCTTATATTAAATAAAATGATGGGCTGAAAAGTTTTACTGACAATCATAAATGCTTCAACAAAGGAGTACGAACTGTTCCCAGAACTACAAATGGTTTTAAAATGATGATCACTGATAACTGACAGAAAGGAATAGAAAGCAGTAAAGAAATAAAAGGATAACAAGAAATACTTGAAATCACTGCTCGTATTTCCTTTTGTTCCCATGTGCTCTCAGACCACAAAAGGTGAATGTGATGTTGAACCCAAATGTATTGCTTTCTGTTTGGCCTCTGCTATGTACTCATTATTGCAGGAAGCTTAGCTTCACAGTAGAATACCAATGCTTTTCTACTGTCACCCCTTGCCTCTTAGTGTTTCATGAGGGCATGATTCTCCTCTTCCTTAACCTAATTTTACACCAATAAGCCCCTCCTGATTTCAGCAGAACTTCTTCTGATTTTCAGTAGCATAAACACAAGAATCAAACCATCGTTTCTAGGTTTGCATACCGAAAAAAAAATCATTTTTTAAGTTGAAGTTCTTCTGTTGTCAATACAGTACATAAAGTATACTATTTGGTAAATGGGAAAATGTAAGTCCGAATTATTTAGTGTATCAGACTTGGCTGGAGTTCTAGAGAAAGTGCCTCAAGTACAATGCAGTGCATCCCTATTTTATACACCATTGAACAGAACATCTACAAATCGCCCTGGAACTCGCATACTGCCATAGGGCTGACAGACATTATTCCTGGGCTGTGGTTACTTCTAATGCTCTGCTAATCGTTCTGTGCTCTAACATGCTCTGGAGGAAAATCTGTATGTTCCCACAAAGTCACAGAAGTCCCACTAATGAAATTAAGTGAAAGGAATATAATGTATTTTTGTCAATGTGAGTCCCTTAAGCTAAACTTTGGAGGGTGATGCACATGTATTATTCAATAGAAAAGCTTTAATTAGTGTTTCTTTAAAATTACTCTGAGAAAGGACTAAAAGAATGAAAATAGTCCATCAAGATTGTTGAAAGTGTGGCTAAGTAAATCTACAATAAGCTAGCATCGCTGTACTGATGCGTTTGAAATCTACCTGAAAGCTAAGTAAAGACAAGCGACAGTAAATCAAGTTCATTTCATAGAATATTCAAGTTCTTTCCCATGGTGTACATGACAGTAATTTTAATCAAGGTCTGGCATTCATTTTTTTCCTCGACTATTTTTGATAATATTACCTGATTCTAAGAATTCTGAATGTAGACTATAAAGTGCACTTTAAACAGCAGTAACTCGAAGCCTGGAGAGGGAAAATGATTAGTTTATTTTAAATAGGCCTGTGCAGAAAAAAGAATGCAAATACCTCACATTTGCAGATATTGATTTCCAACCAGCCTGATGTGTGACTATAATTGCTTTAACAGACCGTTGTCTACAGCTTGTAAACTTGAATCAACGTACATCCCTCTTTTAGTAGAAGATCCAAAAGCGTATTGATTCAAATGTCGTCTCTTAAATTAAGATAATCTTTTTGAGATTTCAAACTTAATTTGTTGATTGCCTCTAAGTGACATGGGTTCAACACTGTCATCAGATGAGTCAAACTGTCCTTGACAGTTCTGACACTTTAAATAGTTGGTTTTGCACTGACTGATGCACTGGCAATGGACTCATTATCTGTAGTGCTATGTGGAACCTGGAAGATTCGATTCTGACCTAGGTAGTTTTCATCTGCTTCTGAGCAGTGGATTGCTGTGCACCCCTACTGAGTTTCAAAGTAATTTTCACTTTTGTATTTCCTAATTGTATGCTTTTTATTTCCTATCAGTCTCCTTGTGGGGCTCCTTTGTGCTGCAGCCAGCAGGTGACACCCTGTACATGATTCCCTAGAGAGAATCATTGTCACTCCTAACTACTTATCCAGTGGCTGCCTAGTGATAAGTTTCACTCCCAACTGCTATTTAATGTCCTCCATCTCATGCTCCACAGAGAAAACCAATTATCATACAAACAAAGTAAAATAAAAGTATTAAGTGTCTGATTTAGGTTTATAAAGCCGAGCATCCACTCCAACATAGGATGTATAGTTAAGGCTGGACTGCCGAGTGGTTCACCAAACCATATATTTCATTCTTCTTTCTACCAGCTTAACTCTTTATCATAAGCACTGAGCTCGCTTACTTGGTGCTAGTTAATTAATGTAGTGGCAATATTGGTCTTTCATAATCTGTGCTATTATCATGGTTCAGGAAGCCATGATTCTGCACTTTTTCAACTATTTGAGCTCTGCAAGTGACACACACAGCAAAACCCTGAATTATTCAATGTTTGTGTGCGTGATGGCCCCATTTGACCTTTTACTTGTTTGTAACATTGCTAGCTTTTTAATCTTTAATCCAGTATATTTCCTGTGAATTCTCAGAAGACTTCAGCCTACATTACACTGACAAAAAAAGCTTCTCCTTGTAGAAGTTTTCATTTAGTCTCTAACAATTTATTTTACACTTTTTGGAGCATGACAGGAGTAGACAAGAAAGTGCCTTCAGGAAAACTCCAAGAGAACATACTTCTTCTTATCCGTTTTGCTCTTTTAGAAGACCCCAAATCTCATTGGTCTTTCTTAAATATAAAATAAAATAGCAATACTGCAACTGTGCAGTTTATCATTCCTAAAGCTTTTTCAAAATATGTGTCTAATCACAATGGGTCCTGTTCAACACTCTTTACTCATGACTTCCATCAAAGTCATGCTTCCATGGGAACTTAGCCTGAGGAACGAATGCAGGGTAAGCCAAGGTGATTATTGCAATCTGTTACTGGGGAAATACAAGAAAACCTAAAATTTTTTTGTCTTCACATTTAAAGAAATTTTTAAATGTAGATTGTGCTGAGGCACTATATTCTTAAAAAAATTCTTCTGACAAGTTAGGAACAAAACATTAAAAAACAGTCTGAGCAGGATTTTTAACCGAAGCACAGCAGTACAGTTGCACCGAGAGAGAAATTTTTCAGTTAAAGTAAATTTAGAGTGTAGTCCACTGTTTTAAAGATTGGTAGAAATACATATCATTATGCCATACTACAGTTTATAACTCAGTACTGTTACAGCCAACGCTTACAGATAAGAAAACTTATTCTTTATAAGCAACATAATATGCTACATGCTTGACTGAAAATGCGCTTTATTTCTATAAACAAAAGCTTCACTCTGTAATGCAACTTCTCTATCACTCTTGCAAATGGTCATGTCATTTCCATTTTTTTATGCATCTAATTTGAATTAGGTCATTGCAGTGTGTATTTGCCACATCTAAAACATGAAACCACACTGCACACAAGCTCCATTTCTGGCCATGAAGACAACCTGCAGGGGGGATTCTGATTCCTGCTTTTGGAACAAACAGTGCCAGACAAGTATTTTGAATGTTCTTCATGTTGTGAATTGAGCTCCATTCATTGTCTAAGCAGTGGCAACAGCCAGTGGTAATAGGAAAGCAGAGGGAGAATTTACAACAGAATATACAGTGTCAGTATCTTTGAGCATATTGATTTATGGTGCCAAAAATTTTTCCCCCCTTCCCTTCTTTCTTGACTGCTGTATGACATCCACATTACACTTACATGCTTAATTAGGGGTGCCTCAAAAATCATTAACGGAAAATGTGTTCACAAAATTCAGACAGCTAAACAAAATGCAAAATAGAACTGAGATGTAAACTAGTTTCAAAGTCAGAAAAAACACAGTTAATTCCTTTGCCCAATCAAGTTTTGGTGAAATGACCCAGTTTGACAGAAAAACTAGCAGTTGCTTTCTGGTTTTAGTAAGATCATTAGAACTCCATTAGGTTATTTTTAACCTTCATTAGGTTATTTTTAACCTTGGTTCAGAATACAATCATTTCATTTATTATTTTCCTGCCACCAGGGGCTAAATTTCCAAGTATATTTTCTCGGCTACAGATATCCTGACCAAGACTGTTACTCATTTCTGAATGTTTCTGAATCACACTGTTATACTGGTGACGTTTTGTTTTGTTGACATCATGCCAAGTTACATCTATGTTTATATAAGTCATATGTACATTAGCATTTTAAAACTTGTCAGATGATTTCTGTGGAAGTAAATATATGAAACAGAAAATATTTCTGCATATTAATGACAATATTAGATGATGTTAGTCATCATGCTTCATCTTTAAGATGCTGCATGAAAATTAACAAAGCCTCAAAACTTCATAGGAATTTGGGCAAGGACCATAGGTCCAGTCACAGACACGCACTTTGCATCACATATCCCTAGAGAGCAGCCTTATAACTGACGTAATCAGATATTGAGTATAGCTCCTGTTTTGAAGAACACATGGTGATAAATAATTTACCAGGTTTCCTAACCCAGCAACACTCCTGCAAGTACCGGAGGGGCAGGCCTCAGCTACACTGTCCACTAAGAGACAGAGATCAGGACCCTTGACCAACTCCAGTGCATGTCTGCCTAATCAGAATGAGAGACGTGGAGGGGGGAGAGGGGAATTTGCTCATTGTGTATGGCTGAACCGTTCTTTTCTTTGTAGCTGAAATAAAAACTGATCTAGAGATTTCTCACTTGAGTGGTTGAGACATATTTTCCTGGGTTGGCAGAATACAAGGCCAGTTTAAGAGATGTTCCCGCTTTTGTAATCACCGTGTAATGTTACTACACTGCTACTCACTTTGAATTAAAATAACTGCTCAGCTGTGTTAATTTATGCTGATGGATCATTTCAGTCCATCATACCAATCATGCGTTCCCTGTGTTCTGCTGAATGCAGAGAAAGAAACTTGTGGTAACCATTGTACAAGTAGATCAGACATAGATTTGATTTTTTCATCTGTCCTTAGGAATGGCTGCAATTGTGTTGCCTGTTCTGAATGCTATGAAAAAATGGTTGTGCATTTACATTTACTTTTTTTCTACTTTAAGTGTATTTTAAGATGTGGAATAACAACAAAACTCCTTACCTATGAGTGTAGAGAATATATAAGCTAGGATCCTCAAGCATCTTAACATATCTGCTAGAACGCCAAAACACCCTTCACTTTACCCAAAGCATAACAGTAGGCTTCTGCTTCAGGTATCAAGCTATGTGAAAGACAGATCATGAGAGGCAGTGGAAGCAGAGTATGTCTTCTGGTGAAATTCAATGTTTTCTGGGATATAGTATGTTTCCGGAGTTCATGACTTAAGGGTCACAAACAGCTTTTACAGAGTGCGCTCTCAGTAATTAGCGTATCTGACATCACTGAGATGCGATCTTGAAAGCTCTCTCTGATATTCTTGATTTTGTGTGACTATTTGTACACAAATGCACAAAGAAAAGGTGTGTGACTATTTGTACACAAATGCACAAAGGCTTTTTTTCTTATTTTTAATTAAGGTTTTTAATTCTGTCTATAGCTGTAGTTTTCTTAGTTATAAAACCTCAAACCAAATTGCATAGATACTACTCATGCTATTAGGAGTGGATGAACTTCATGAAATAAAAACAAAGACGAAGATAAATCTATCCAGCTACCACGGTGTACATCTTATAAATATGTGGATGGTATTTATTCACCACCTCTTTTATAAGCAGGTAGAGAAAACCAGAACTTAGAGAACATCACTCAGCTGAGATTGAACCCTTTAGATTTATCTTAATTATGAACATTTGACAGATACTATCTGACAATAAGTGCAAGTAAGGCTGGAGATCCAAGTGATGGACTTCTCTGAATGAAGACTCAGACTTTTATCTGGCATCTTTCAAACGGCCAAATTTTGCATTACTGCTTCACATGCATTTCTATTATCTGTAAGAATATGAAATATTTACAAATGGGAAGGCGAACAGATTCAGATTCTGTTCTTTTTTGTTGCTATTTCATTCTAAATAATAGCAGACTTCAATAAATACCAAGCCTAAACATTTGTGGGGAAAAAGTAAATTTTATTTAATATATTCAGCAGGATTTGAGTGTGATTTATGATTATCACATCTCAAAATTGTGTCCCCTTTGTGCGCAATGGAGTTTATCATAGGTTCTTCAAGCCATAAAATCAAAACTTATCCTTACTTTCTTTGCCAGATGATTTTTTTCCCACTCTGTTCACCAAAGAAGCCCCAGCTGTCTCTGCCTAGTGCAAAAGGCTGTTATATAGCAAATACCTTTCACAGTTCCTTGGTCTTTGTTGTCAAATTAGAAATAAGTATCATATTCGAATTTTTTATACTTCAGTTATATTTTACATACTAAATAGCTTGCTACATTTGTATTTTTACACCATTGTCTACAGTTTAAAGACAGAAAATGGTCTTTAATGTCCATAAGTTGTCAAATCAGCATTTGTTTTCTTTTTAATTACTTTCATTACATCAGAAGGAATGAAGAATCCTGGCATACAAACACATAAATTAGTATGTCAGCTTGGAATATTTTAGAAGAGTATCAGAAACATCTGTGGAAACTGTTTTTGCATTTTACTAAACTTAGGCTACTCAATTGCCTAGATAATATATATAATATTGAATTGGATTTATTTCTTACGGCTCTCTATTTTGACTGATGTAAAAGGAAAACTATACCACATAAAATCCTTATCATGAGGATGAATGAGAGTTAGGAGAATTATAAGACTTAAGAAGCTTCTTGCCAGATAGCAAAAAGTTAGTACATTTGATCCTGTTAGGAAAGTGAGAGAAATGCATATAATTAACCATTACTGAACTTGTTAATAATATAATCTTTTAAAGCTTAAAAAATTGAGAAAATATCTGGTTGATTGGAATCTTATATTGACCAATGAAGCCAAGAAAAGTGTTTAGCAAAAGCCTCTTCCTGATGATAAACTGGAGTAATCAATGAAATGAAGGTACATTTTAAAAATAATTTCATTGCTAAAAAAAGATTTTACTGCTAAGCAGTTGACTTCATGAGAAATTCCAGCTCTAAGGAAAAAAACTAACAGCACAACATAACAACAAAATAATACAGATGAGACGACAATACTCTTCCACGTTATTGTGAGATAAATGAGGCCTAGTCAGCAACGTGCCTCAGCATATGGCTGACCCTGCCTAGCTTTCACTGTGGTGAAACTAATATGCCATTTTACTGTGCTTTTACCTCAGGACAGCTTCTGTGTGTAAGTTAATTCAAGCAAGAAACATTTAGCAACAAAGAGAAGGCCTTTGATTTGGCTTCTAGATGGTTGTGTCAAAGGGCTTGTACTCAGAAACAGTTTCACATTCTCTAGCCTATCCTTTATCAGGATTCATTTCTATGGCATTTAAGGATAGTACAATTTTAAACAGGCTTTTTCTAGTCCAAGCCAGGTTAGCCTAATCATTATTCAAACAAAACTTTAAAGAATACAGAACTGCAGGATTCTCCAAGTTCTTGCTTTGTAGGCATTTAAATGCAGAGTGCTATAATATGGAAATGAGGGATTACAGATCTATCAGAAGCAGAATGTAAGTGAAGCAGCTTCCACTGTAACAGACACCTTCAAGCTTTGTAAACTTAATTTATTTAGCTGGGTGGAACTTCAGGAAGTATGTAACAACAACAGGTAAGGGCAATAAGGTTATTAGTATGATATGCTAACTCCTAGTCCAAATCTCCTAAGATAGATTTCAATACAGATTTTCATCCTATTTTCTTCCAGACAGCGGTAAAGCTGAATATAATGAATTATTAGTACAGCTTTATGAACAAGAAGTAAAATCAGTCATATTTCCAAAGCTTTTCTTTCCAGGGAGATGAAGCCTGTTTTGAATGTCTGTATGAGAAAACATCCTGCACAAAAATATCTTGCCCATTCTCCAGTTACCATTACTTCTTCCAAGTCAAACCAAAACAGAGATCCTCAGTGAAATCCATCATCTAATGAAGCATCATTTACACTATACAGTTAATTGAGAAGATTCTCTTTAGGCGTAGTGAATCGGTACGTACCTAATCCAGTCTCAGATCCTTTCTAGGTTACGCTCTTGGTTTCCCTCTAATTAATGGGTCCCATCTGCTGGGAAAATTCTCCTCCTACTTAATACCAACACCCATCAATCAATGTTCCTCTCTTTAAGAGGTTCCATCACATGCTGCTGGCCTGGGTTTACAGGGTTTTATTAACCGCTGTACAACATAAAAAAAAAAATCATTAAAAGAGAAAGTTTTAAAGATGTTTTATTTGGGGAGATTTTTTTTTTTAAATGATTTTCTGACACAGTACATACTTTGAGTTCTCTGGAGTGGTTCATTATATTCATTTTGCTAAAAGGGCAATTTTTCTTAAACTGTGAATTGTTGAAGGATAATTAAAGAAAATTGTTTCAACTTAATAAAATCTTTTTGCTTGCCACCTAAGAATACTCAGTTTTCTGAAGTGATATAGTTCCTTTAAATAATGGATAACAAGTAAGGTTAGTCCCTACTATGTGGAACAAGTGGTCGATAATTTGCCATAGTAATTACTCTGAAATTTTTTTTCAAAAAGCTTGCAGTGTCCTTGATATGGAAATATAGCTAATGGAGACTGAAGACTATTAAGCCACAACATCTGTTCTAAATGTAGTCAAACTAATACCAATGGTTTCCAAATGGTGAGTTCCTATGCCATCCAAACTAAGAAAATCTATGAATGTATTTATCAGACTGTAGGGATTCATCCTGTTCCAAATAAACTGTTGCTAGGTTCTACTGTGAATAGGTTGGTGAACATTCATGATAAAAAAATCTCTTTTTTTCAACAAATTCTGGGATGATACTGAACAGATAGTGCTACAAGTGAATGTTGCTCTATGTTTATCTACAACATTGCAGATAAACAGATTAGCTGGCTAGTACAAGTTCCTTCTTGCATCCCACTGTCTGATTCAAGCATGTCCTTACATTTAGGCCTCCAAAGTAAAAAGGGATGCAGGACAGTGTACAGCCACATACTTCTTCAAGAATGCAACACAGAAGTTCTCTTCAAAAAAACAGATAAAGAAATTTCACATTTAAAACTCTCTCATCATCCACATTATCTAAATCTTGCTCTCACATTTTTCCAGTATATATAATAATGGGCAATGTCTTGAGTGAGTCCTTGCTCTTTTTGTTTGCTTAAGCAACATTTTATTTAAGTTACATTTAAGATTTCCCATAAAATGTTCATTAGATCCTATCTGTCCTTTCTTGGGATGACTGGTGAGAGTGACCAGCAGAATTCAGCAACACATTAATCATCTGTCTTTATCGTTCAAATGTATATACATTGTAATTTCCACTGCTAAAGTAGAAGAGAACTTTTTTCCTTCCCTTCCACTGCTTCCTAGTAATCTCTCTTTCATGAAAAGAGCGTTCAGATTGTCATTCCTATGGTGACAATTCCCTCCCTCTCCAAGTAGCAAGGTAACTGGGCCATTACATCTCACTTGGATCAATCCACTGTCCTAGTCCCATCAAACCAGAGAGGTCTTGTTTAAACTTAGATGCATCCAGTCCTAATTTAACTTGTCTGTAAGAAAGAAACCCCAGTAAATAGATGTAAGTAGCAGTGGGTTAACAAAGAGAAGCCTTGATTTTAACGTCTCTAAGCATAGGCCTTCTTTACTCCTGAATGTTTAAATTCTTTTAATTATTTAAACTTTTTTTTCCTGTAGACATCTGTAAACAACCAGTGAAATAAATATATGTGTATGCACACGTCTCTGATTACTCAAAACCAAAGTAATTTCTGCTTCAAACTTGAGAATGAAACTACAGTTTAATTTAATGTAATGCTAAGTTTAGCTTAATGTAATGCTTCTTTATACAGACACACACAGAATTATGATCTGATATAATGTCATAAATGGTCTAATTCTCAGTGTACTCCATACCAGTTTGGCATGTGGCTAAAAAAGATGGATCTCTAAACTGTACAGAACACTGAAAAATTAAGTACTTTAAAATAAATCAATATGATATTAGATAAAAGACTGACAGTAATGGAGTCGTTTGTAACTCCAGCCATTTCAATGACAGTTGCATTCACAGTTAACCTCCCTGTTTCATATTGGCTCCCTTCTTAATGATAACCTGGAATATAAACCAGATAAACGGAGTTTTCTAAAGCTTTGTGCGTTGACCTTACTCTGCTTCCCCAGAAGTCAATGGTTACCCTTCTGTACTGAAAGTAGAGTTAGCCTGCATAGTTTTGAAAAGCCCATCTTAAGCATGTACAGAAAAAAGAATTTCTGAAGAACAGGAATGACCTTACACTCTACAAGTGACGCTCAACAGCTTCAACTCCTGAGTATATGCAGTCTCCTTTGAACTCACTGTTCACAGTGAGTATTCATTCACTATGATAATCAAGTTCCAGTGCTTTGAGTCACTAAAAGCAGGTAACAGAGTGAGCTAAGAGCAGACAATGACCCTTGATCCAGAACTTCAACAACTGACTAAAATATTTCCATTACTGTATCTTCACTTTTTGTTTGTTGTTCAGTATTAGAGATCATGCAAAGATGCTTGGTTTCATATAAAACTCCAAACAAATCATTTCCTATAAAGCAATTGCAACCTTTTGCCACTGAACAAAGAAAGAAAATATAAGATGGCAAAGCACAGTGAAGGACAGATGATTCTAAAATTTTAACCTATAAAATTTTGTAGCTAAAATTAATACAGCAAGATAGGATGAAAGAAACTGGTAGCAGAGATTACCACACTGATTTCAAGGCATGTGAAGATACACACACACACAAAATAATCTAGAGAAGAGCACTGGGGGAAAAAGAGATATCCCTATAACTACCCAATAATGAAAGAAAACTGGACATAATGAAAATGAACCTCCATTAATATAATTTTCCAAAAGATCTTTTCTTTTTTTGTATTAAATTTCAACTCATACATCAAAGTGAGTAAGAACTCAACTGACTGGTTTGCCGCTAAAGAGCTGCAGATTGCTTCGGAATGAAGAAAATTGCATGGGACTGCATTGCATTTTTAAAGGTTAGCAAGACACCTTATGCGTGCTGATATTGTTCTCATTTCATGAGGCTTTTTCTCTCGAAGTTTCATCCCCTTGTAGTTTTCTTACAGTGCAAAGCTGTGAACAAATATGCAATACGATGTATAGTATCGCAAAGATGTCTTTATAGAGTATCATTCTACTTCTTCGTTATTATATTTTTTTCTTGGCCTTTTATTAATACAATAAAAGCATGTTATTTCTCCAAATGAGAAGAAAGCAAATGGGATGAAGCATCAAATAATAACTGGACCTTTGATTTTCCATTAAAATAAATTCAAGGTGTGGCCTCAAAGAAATAAAAACTAGCCAATAAACAGTAATAATACAAGTTCTTTTTTAAGGTTTACGAAAATGATGAAGCATCAAATAATAACTGGACCTTTGATTTTCCTATAAAATAAACACAAGGTGTGGCCTCAAAGAAATAAAAACTAGCCAATAAACAGTAATAATACAAGTTCTTTTAAGGTTTACAAACAGTAATAATACAAGTTCTTTTTTAAGGTTTACGAAAATACAGCCATCAGAAGTAATTTTTTTTGTCAAATTATCTTAATAGAAACTAGAATAACATATAGTTTGTTTTTTTTTTTTTCCTACTTAAATCTCGCATGAGAGTATCAGGACTACTTCAGGAAGGTTCAGGTTTGAAACCTCTCCAGTCTGAAAATGTATCACAGTGTAAGAGCAGCTTTACCATACCACTCCAACACATGTAAACCCTGACATGAGAGGAGCTGCACTTGTGTTGAAAATATAGTTCAGCTGTCAGATGCTAATTAGACTTTGAAATCCTTCTGGACATCACAATAAATGCGTTAATTAATATCACATGGGATGGCAGTTTATGAGATTTGGGATGTCTATCTCTGGCAACAGTAAAAGAGCAATAGACTATTTTGATAAAAGGCAGAATTGTATTACAGTGGAGTTTAATTTCAGTTTTCCCACATCATAAGGTTCTTTTCACCCTGCATAGTACTCCTTCCAAAGGAAGGATAAAGTAAAAACTGCTTAACACACATCAAAATTCCTGGACTTTACCAAAAGCTGTGCAAAGCAAGTTTCTTCTGCTTCAAAAATTTCTGTGACATTTTAGGAGTTTCTAGATTTAATTTGGACAAAATCCTCCCCCTCGAAGTGTCCACTTCCCCTCTTCCTATCACCCTACTTCCAACTTCTGCTCCTACACTTTTGCACAAAGATGTAAATGTGCCGCACAGTCTTCCAAAAGTTTCTGAGAAGAGGAAATAGGCAACTGAATACAATGTTCTCCATTTACGTCCCATCTCAGAATTATTATACTGACAAATTATCATTCTTAGTCCTGTTTTTCCAAAAGCAGTCCTGGTGGCATAATCCGAAAGGAACGTGAACTCCTTAAAACCATTAACTCAATTTAGGCTTTGATAGTAGTGCTTATATGGCAAAATATCTAGCGTTTTCTGAAAACAAGTTCTCTATTGGACTGCCTCTCCCAAAATGTTTTGCTGCAAGTTACAAAGGAGCAGTATAGGAATATAGCTCAGAAGACACTGACTCTTGACTTCTCTTACTGACTTCTCTTACCGCATGACATGAACTTTATCTTGTAATGATGTGTTGCCACAGAGACTTACTAAACTGACCAATGCTTCATTGACTGAGGTCAGTAATGGCTACTGTCAGAAAGCAAAGTGAACGGCATTTTCTCCAAAGGTTAGATGACATCAAAGGAAATAAAAACACGCATGTTGACACCTGTGAACTTTGCAAACAAGAAAGTGATTACACTATCCACACTGCCTGAAGACAACATTTCTCACTTTCTCTTCAGGCATGGTTTTTGGATTACTGGAATGTACCAGGATCCGCTGCAGGTTGCCTGCTGGCAATATGGAGGCACGTTCTGATATACTAAATACATGTTCTCCAAAATCCTTGTTCTTTTTTTCTTTGTAAATATACTGGTAATAAACTATATGCCCAAATAAACAAGCAGAACAAATGCACTTGAATCCTTATCAGCTTATGGCAAAGAGTAAAGGAGGTGAATCAGACTGATGGAAATACAAATACAAAAATTATGTAATGAAAAGAAATTACTTCAAAGGTAAGAAATATGATCATTATAACATAGCATATAAAAATGTTCATTCTACCAAAATAAGGGAAAATATCATAGAATTAAATTTCTCTTTACATAGTAAAATTTACTAATTTTTCAAACAAATTCTAACAACATACATGGAATAAGCACCCTAACATTAGAGTCAATGGAGGTGAAAATACCTGAGTACTATACTTCTACTCACTTTGAAAACTCCTCTCTGCATTATCTATCATTTAATTACCTCAGCTCTTTCTAACTGAGAGTACATATGCCTATAGTACTGAAGGTCATAGCTTCAAAGTGTTCTCAGCTTTGTGAGCCCTAGTTTTTAAAACTAGTTTTGTATTAGATTTCATAAGTCATCTTATTCAGCTTTAGCTATCTAAAAGCTAAGTGTTCATATAGTTTCCTCCTACAGTACATAGAGGAAAGATAGTTACAGAGAGTGACTCATTCCAGCTCATGCTAGGTATTTGAGACAGCTATAGCAGATGATTCTGTAAGTGTGTGTCTCTTCCTTCACCTCCTACAGGAGAAATGAATTCCAACCTAAATCCTTCATAAAAAAAATATTTCTGCTACCTTTATAGTCATTCAAAACGGAAACTATTATCACTTGGAAGAAATCACTATGAGATTCTGATGTCTGTCTTCAACATCAAGCATTACGTAATATGAAGTGAATAATAAGGCTGTATGTGCTCTGCTTATTCTCCCTCCCCAAGCTTGTGCTTCAGCCCACTGACAGTTGAGTATCTAGGCCTGATACAACATATTTACTGATCCAGTATGCCAGCCAATCTGTTCCAAATTTGCAAGAGAGAATTAAGTAACCTGAAGATAGTAAAAAGGAAAACACTATCTCATCACTTTTCAGCATTTCTCCTACTAAAATATGTTCAAAACATTCACTTCTATCAGTCTAAGGGATTCAGAATAATCATTGCTTCAGTGAGATCATACCTACATCTGAATATGGTCCACGTACTTTACATAAACACCATGGTGTACAACCAATGCAGTCATGAATTAGAACTCTTTCATTAAGAAAACCCCATTCATCCTCAACAAGACTCCAAACAGCAGGGCTATGAAATTCAGTTTTCTTTGATTTTCTCTGCCATTTACTTAGTAAAGAAGGGATGTTCCATTTCCATCCATCTGTTTTTTTGATATCCTCTCAAAATTTTATTACAATATGTCCTACTGATTCACCTTTCCTTCTCACTATCCTCTTCTGGTTACAGCTGGTGTAGTGCTGACCTGTAAGGTTTTGCAGTTTGCATTTGTCTCTGTAATTCAACGATTATTGGTTGATCCAGCTGTAACCATTTAAGCTGGATCAACCAGTCTCTCCCTTTCAAAAACAAAATTGCTATTAAGCTTTTCTGACCTTTTTTCTTTTTCTTCCAATCTCCAGCCACAGTATGGCTAAGGCAAAAACAATTACAAAAAAGAAAATCCACACAAAGCCTACAACCACACACAAGTCATGGAATGGAAACAGTGTAAGACAATCTTCCACAATCCCTGTGGTAGATTACAATACACTCACTCGTGAATTCCCATCACGTAACGTTTTTTTGACCAGTAGTGGAACATCCTGTTCCAGCTCCTCACTCCCTGTCCTGAATAACACCCCCTAACAAAGTCAGTATCAGATGTGTTGTACTGCCAGATAAAACCAGAAATACACAGAAACCAATTAAACAATTAACAACAGACTAATAACCCTCTTCTATCTTCAAAAAAAATGATGACAGTCATGAACTATTATATGAAATTAGCATGGCAACTTTTGGTTCATTGTACCCAATATGATTTCTTCACTCATGGTACTCTAGTACTCCTGAGGTGTATAAATTAAAAGTGACTAGTCACATACTTTTTCCTCTGGAAATAATTCACAAAATAGTTACATTGAAACCTGTCCAACTACTACAGAACTCCTTTGGAATAACAGGTTATACAGATTTACCCATATGGTTGTGACAACCATTGGTAAATTCTCATTTATTAATAGAATATTCTGTATTTGAATATGAAAGAGCTAAGTCTAATTTTTAAATTGTTTTTCAGATCAGATGAGAAGCGACTGAATTCAAGGTTCACATTTCAGCACACAGAGTACTAAACTAAATACCTCCATTAAATATAGATCTACATTCTTGACTTGCAGTCTTTAAACCTGCCTGATGGAAAATAAAGAATAAGTGGCATTTTTCATCAGGATTTTATTTTGATAAAAAGTTCCTTTTGCAGATATATTTGATACTCATTATGTTCCTGTAACAGCCCCTGCATCTCAAATGTTATCAAACCCTGGCAGAATCTTTTCATCTTAATAATAATACAAAAGTAGAGTTTGTGTTCTCAACCCTATTTTCTTCAGATTATCAATAGGACAGGTTTGATTGACATAGGGAAAGGAAAAACAGTTATGATTAAATGTGAGAGTTTTTATTTGGGCTGGTTTCACAAGGAGAAAAGGTTATCTATCTGTTATGACATATGTCAGACATTTTCTAGCCATTATTTTTTATATAGACCATTGGAGTATTATTTTCAGGAATAAGTGTAGGTAGCCTTCAAGTAAGTTCTGCATTTGTGGCTTTGATGAATACCTTCAGTTTAATCAAGCAGACAGATTCTGTCTTTCACTTCATTTTCAAAGGGGCCAACAGTGAACAAGTTATTCAGCCCCCCAAAACAAAACTGACATGTGTTTGACATTACCCAAACCAACTACACAAGGGATTTCATCAAAACACTAAAACAGCAGTTGCCTTCTACTGGTTTTCATTTTATTTCCATGTGATGTCCACTCTAATTATACCTAACTTTTGGAAGGTAATGATTCACCAGTTCCTATAAAAATTTCCCATGCTCTTTCAACATTTTTTTTTCCTGTTACAGAATGGATAAATGTCAATTAGTTGCACCTATTGAAAAATTTGTAATTACTGTACTACAGTATTTCCCCGTATATTGCACACTAGGCTCTGGGTTTGTGTATTGGTCAAAAGTAACTTTAGTATAAACACACATAAGGTACAGTAAAGACAAATATCACTCATAAGTAATAAACAATCAATAATCTGATAAAGTTTCTGTTACAGCTAATTTTATATTTTGGACTTTATATTCATCTAATATTCAAAATAGTTCACTGCTCTCTCTTAATACAGTTTTCCCTTTCTTTGTTCCAAAATGTTAATTTTTAATCATTTCAATGCAGGATTAAAAACCACGGAAGTAAGTTTTAAAGACAAGATCAAAAGATGTCACTAGTCTAATCTTTTCAAATTGACTTACAAGTCACAGAACAGGATGCAAGTGCCTGTCATATAAAATATTTTTGTTACCAAAAATTCCAATATATATAACATATATTTGAACTGGTCCTGTACCTAGCACTGAATAATTTCAAAATATTATGCTGAATTTGAGGATCTAGCTTACTTCATACCTTCCACCAAATGGCCAAAGAGCTGTAAAAAGGTGTATGTATAGTGTCCAGTAAAAAAAACCCCACAAATATGTTGTAGGCTACTGCATAACATATTCTGTTCTTGGGAAAAACCCTCAAGCATTAAAAAAAACACCCAAGAGAAAAAAAATGTTTACATTTGCAACTATTCAAGCTGTCATATCAGAGTTACCTTTTAGGCTATCTCAATGCTTCAAAATCTTCTTGACCTTTTAAACAGAAACTTTTATCAAGACATATTTGCAAGCAACAACTGCGTCCTCCTTTCCCATGTAGGCGAAGTTTTCCTTAAAGGGAATTTCATTTCACCTCTTCTCCTGCTCCACGTAGTAACTCCACTGAGAGGAAGTAAATTACTTTACATGAGCCATCAGTTATGTGAAATACCAGGATTTGCAGGACTTGATAAATTATGTCACCTGTTACTTAATTTCTCTACCTATGACTATGAAATTTAGTAAACGCTGTAAAGTTCAGTGGTCATAGCAGATGGTCACTATCCAGTGGACAGCGTACCTAGGAGTGATTTTCCCTGCATATTTTCCCTGTGCAGGCTTCACAAATAAAGTTTTAATTTCATTTGTGAGAAAGCCTTGCATTTAACTGAAGTCATGTTGATAGTATATTTCTTACCACAAGGTAAAGAGTTGACTCAACTTCTCTTTTTTGGCTTTTGCACTTTTGCATTTTGAAACTTTTACTCAAGAGACTAAATTCTGGTTGTGACAATTATCTCTTCATGGGATATACTTTCAGAGATCCGTACACTGTTGCTTATTTGCTTCACTTTTCTATGCAGGTAAACGGGAAAAAAAAGTAAGTCATTACGGAGTGTAAATACCTTACGAATATACAGCTAGAAACTAAGTCAATATTGAGCAAGGCTACATATTATTCTGTTGATATAAAGCCCACTAAACTATCTTAGCTGTCCACTGAAGAAAACCTCCTCTGAGGATCTCCAGATACTATGAAGTGCTGTGTAGATTTCTCCATTCAATCCATCTCCATCCATGCTATGACCTTCTTTTCATCTGGTATAGAAGGTATTGCACAGGGACCATGCTGGATTAACACAGCCAAGGAAATATAAAGAGAATAGAAAACCAGCACTTGATTTATTCCTTTCCTTGCTTTTCCCTGACCAGCTCCTCAACAGATTTGGGTGCTCACAGTCATTTAGCCCTGAGTTTTAGCATTTTCTCTTTCCCTCATTTTAGATACAGGGATGCAGTTTACGAATGCAGTTTTATGAATGAAATTCAATTTGAATTATGTTTAAATGGAAAATTTAACAAAATACATCCTGTAAGTATTGGCAGGAAATATATTTCAGGTTTTTTTGAGGAAAAAGTTTCACTCTGTCATCAGAAATTTTGAACAGTAAATTTGGAGTTTCAATGAAAAGAAATATGTGAAAAATAGCATATTAAAAAGAAACAATAATTTTTGCATAAAGCTGATTTCATTAAGTGACAAAAGAGATGTGTGAAAAACATTGAGTTAGAGACAGCCATGCAACTGCAGAAGCATAAAAAATGATCTACCGTCACACAAAAGGATCAACAATGTGTATTATATCCTGCAAAAAATCATAAAAAAATATCTGGTTTAGTCAGCTTTATATTTTTTCCCATTTAAATAGAAATTAAATATTTCTAATATAATTTTAAAATCTAATACTTTTCCCCCCTTTTTAAATATAAATATGCTTATTCCTAAAGGGACTTCATATGACACAGGGAAGAGTTTTAACATAGAACATACTAACTTTCTTTGAAGTATTCTTTACTTTGCTGCTGAGAAAGAACAAACCCTTAAAACTTTCAATGTGTCAAAATGGATTGTGCATGTTGATTCTGTTTGTGGTACATGTACAGATTTCACGCAAGTAGTGAATGCCCTCTGAAAATAAAGCTCCAAAGGGGCTTTG
The DNA here is from genome assembly GCF_000699145.1 of Aptenodytes forsteri. Classification (NCBI taxonomy): domain Eukaryota; kingdom Metazoa; phylum Chordata; class Aves; order Sphenisciformes; family Spheniscidae; genus Aptenodytes; species Aptenodytes forsteri. The sequence continues at coordinate 1,131,723 of NW_008795322.1, read as the reverse complement.
TTTTTTTCCATGATAAACTTTTAGATTCTCCAATCTATCTCAAGAAGAAGGATGTTCTTCATGAGTAAGATTATTGCAGTTCATTCTGTGAAATTCCACAGTTATCATATCCTCATGTGAATTTAATAAAGCTTAGCCTTAGCTGCTCTTGAACAGCAGCCAAGCATTTGATTTGTTCTATTTCATTTTATTCATTTATATGCATCTTGCTACCATCTGGAATCATAAAAACAAACAGTTCAAGCAGTTAATGTGTTAAAAAGGGGCAATGAAATAATGAAATATTCTCTTCCAATCCCCCCACTCCATTTACTCTGTTTCTTTCATATCCATTTCAGAACTCATGTTGCCATTTCCTAATTCCAAACAGACTTTCTGTAAGAGGATTGTCAGGACAGATGTTGGAACCCTTACACAACTGAGCACGTGCTGTCTTATCCATGTTCAGTGTTTCAAAGCCAAAATACTGTAACTAATAAATCATGCTTGGTAGCTGAAAGTGAACAGATAATTGCACCATTGTATATCTTGCATACAGAAAACATCAAAAGAATATTTTTCCCTCCAATTACATTTTTTCAATTGCTATTGACAACATTATTCTGTCATTTCTATCTGTTTTTAATATCCATCCTTCATAACAGGTTTCTGAAAAGGTTTGATTCGCTCATTACTTTGTGAGTAAAACAATCACGACTGTCAACTTATTGGTGTTTTCACTAGTAGAACTAGATGGAATCCAAATGAAAACTCACAACATATTTATAAAATAAAGCCAAATACAAAAGTTGATGAGCCATACGAGTGAGCAGAAAACAGTGTTCTTTTGGACTTTACCCTGAAAATGCATATGAATAGATATATTTAAAATATTTACCTCTGTAAGTAAATTGAATTCATTTGGATATTTATGCATCTTAGTAGTGGATCCATAAAAACAATTAAGATTCTGATTTCCACTGATATACCTACATATACTTGAGGATCCAGAAATATTAAACATTTGTACTGACATAGGAACGTATTAATCTCAGAGAATTCTGAGAGGATCCCAGAGGACTCTTAGAGGATCCCAGAAATAGGCTGAATAGGAAAAAGTACTTTCTTGAAAGCATTGACATGGCAAATTCTCCCAAATACGCTTGGTTTTCAACATTAGTTTAAAATTCATTTGTGTGCATATTCACAGATTCTGTATTAGCAATAATATGGAGCAACAAAAAAGAAATAGTGTGATGATGCAAAATACTACTGCATGCATTAAAACTGAAAGAGTGCAAAAGACATGGAGACTGAAAAAGATGAAGACATGTTTGGTGAAGCATGATGAAACAGCTGAAGACTGTTCAATATCTAGAAGTGAAGAGGAAGATGGAGATATAGACAAAAGTGAGACTGTGAGTAAGGACGAGAGCTTATCCTGCAGCTTCCTCATGTGAAGCAGTTCAGTTTTCTCATTCAAAATGAAGCCATTTTCAAGATAGGAAGGAAGGACTCAAGAAAGACAGACCACCTGAACACGTGAGGGCCTTACTAGATCTGACTGGAAATCTTCACCTTATCCCATCATGACTTTCTCAACTGGGAAGCCAGCAGACAAGCTTCTTATTTGAGAGCTCACAATACAATCATTCTAAGTAGGACTGAGCATATATGCTGTCTGGGGTACAACACACACCTTTGTCAAAGAAACAGATATGACTGAAAGAAAATGGATGACTGTCATCTGCTTTAATGACTTCTGTTAAAAACAGACTTTGCTGGATTTTCTCTAAGGCCCCAGAAAAGGTTTCACTGGTACTCAAGTACTTCATATCAATCTGTAAAGTATATACATGCTCTTTCAATAGAAATTAAAAACAATAAGGAAAATTGCAATTAAGACAAGGAAAAGCTTTTCACCATGGGGGTAGTCAAATAGAAGCTAGTGTTTCAGAAAGGTTTTGGAATCTCCACCCTTAGAGATACTCAGAAGTCAACTGAACAAGGTCCAGAGCAAACTGATCTAAATTAGCCTAGTTTTGAGCACCGTGATTGGACTAGGTGACTTTCACAGGTCCCTCTGAACCTGAATTATTTTATGATTCCATGATCTGTAATCTTTAAGTACTCTGATAAACAAATAGATGTATATTCTGTGACTCACCAACATATCCTAAATGGTTATAATATATTGTCAAAGGAGATTAATACATCTGATATTAATTCCTTTGGTTATCATCACAGTGCCTTTGTCAAACGTCAAGTTGACACAATGCCAAGGGCAAGAACTTATGTATGTCTGGACTGTTACACAAAAAAACCCACCACAGTTTCAATATATTAATATAAAAATAGGGAAACATATAAATAAGACAATCCTAAACTCTTTATTAGAGACCAGAAAACAAGAATGTCACGGTGTTAGACCATACAAGTATTCTTTTAAACCATGAAAGACCAAAGATACTATTTGATGAACAGGATATGAAGTAACTTGAGTTAGGAAGCTGGCCAAAGGAATAATACACAGAAGTGGTCTTACAATAAACCTGATGAAGAAAGGGAATTGAATCAGCAAAGATCATTTATCTTCACAACTTTGGCCATACAACGGCCAAAGAATGTTACTACTTTCTTAAAATGTATTCATCACATACTTAGAAGTTACTATCTTTGAGTTAGTAAGTTTGAAGGAATCCTCAAGCCTAATGTTTTCAAGATTAGTAGGTTTGACGATTGCCCCATGTGCAAGTAAACACTAATCTGTTTACCATGTTTTTTTAATTAGTCACAATTTCATTTTGCTAGATTAAAATAAAAATCTACTTTGGGCCATTAAAAAAAATGCATTCAGCCATGCTACTAAACAGCAAGAAGTATCTTAGAATACTCCCTTATAGAGAAAATAAGCATTTGAAAAGTATTAGAAAATTGCCTTCTTTTTGTGTGTATATGTATATATAGGCTTCTACAGCCCTATAATGTATAAAATAAGAGTTAAAAAGGTAAATATTTAATATGAAGAATAAAGATCCACATAGAAGCTATTATCTTACTTCAATGTGTCTAATGGGACATACTTCTGAAAAGTATTAGATATCTGTATTTGGAAGAGTAGCTTACTGCTATTTTGAGGAAGGAAAACAGGATTTTCTTGAAGGATTTCTGGTAAATCCATTGTTTCCCACTCAGCTCTAAAAAACATTATAGATCAAGCTGACTCAGCATGGACTGTAGAACGGTGAATACAACAATGCTGATCACTGCTGCTAATAACAGCATCAGACAAATGAAAAACATACTAAATACAAATGAATACAACCTATCTAAAAGATTGCAGAAAGTCAGTAGTACCCCTTAAAAAGTTCCAGATAACACACTTACTTAATATCCATCTGTATGAATATAAATAACTGAATTTGATGTACATGTGTCTATTTACGAAATAAGCAGAGACTCACAATTTGGAGGAAATACAGAAACATCATTTTCATGACATTTTCAGTGGCAAGATTTAAGAGAATGAGTCTATATAATAGAAAAAAAATAGTTTAGAATAGTGGGAGACAGTATCGGAGTGAGTAAAAGTGAAATAGTGAAAGAAAAAGAACTGAAATTCAAAACTGTACTTATCATATTGTATCCTAACTTCCAAGTTATCAAGAGTCACTTTCTAATATAGTGAGAACACAGTACATTCTCAGAAGGGAAGACCGACCTTTCCAGATCTCAAAATAATGTGGTAAAGTGAAAACCTTAGTGCTTAGCTATCTTTCATAGCAAGACACATTGGGTACTGAGATAGAATATAACTGTAGATATATGCCTAGGTAATATATACTGCCTATAAACTTCGCTAATTGAATATGTGATAAATGCGCATAGACACCCTCATGCTCTTTCTTTATATACATATGCACACAAAATGCATACATACATACACAGATATCTCTCTCTAGCTCTAAACACTGCATAAACACTCAACACAAACATGTAAACATTGTTAGAAGATGTGCAACTCTTGGAATTCCTGCTTAGACCAGACTTCTTTGAAGAAAACGTAGACAAAAAAAGTATACTGCTAAGGAGCATGAGGTTTGGAAAGAAGCATATTTCTTTAGATAGATTACTAGTAAGCTTTACAGTACTTTATGTGTGGTAAAGTTATTTTAATAATGATAGCTCCTAATCACTGTAAAAAATATCAGTATATGTACAGATTTGATGGTGTGCATGCATTAAGCAAACAGACCAGATGTGTATTTAAAAACAGTGCTTCTCCAGAAGGTATACAAATATTATCTTCAAACAAAATTTATTTTAGAAATAGATAAATAAGACATAAAAGCAACAGTGCTCGGTAATTCAATATGAAAGCAAAAATATATATTAAAAAATATTTGTTAAAAAGATTTTACAAATAATACTTAAGACCAGGATATACCATAAATATGTTTTATGGCAAAATGGGAAATCACTGAAAATGTGTAACAAAAAACCCCCACAGCATTACACTTTATGTTAAAAAAATAATTCAATTTACATCACAAACCAGCTTTGTTCCTGACAGCACCCTACTGCCCTTCAGCAGTCCTCCACTCAATTAAATTCAGAAGGATTTAAAGATATCCTCCAAAGTCCAATCTATCTTCTGATATGATAGGCAGCTTTCACACAAACTGCAGATTGTATGCCATAGCTTTTCCTTGGAGTGACTCACTCGATATCAGGGCATGTTTGAGATCGAGTGGCATTGAGCTTTGGTAGACACGCATCCGTATGAAATCCAGGCATTAACAATATCACACAGGATGCAGAACAGCAAATCTGAGAGCCATCTTTGGCTCCTGGCATCGTAGGGCTAAAAGCAGCGATGCAATTAATTTACTCTGTTAAACTGGCAACAAATAAAGAACTATTCTTTTTGCTGAGCCACACATAGCACTGTAACTAACCAAAACCAAACTCTAGGACTTTATCTATAGACACAGACCTGCCTGCACTGGTGACAGGGGTGGCAATGTGCACCAGATAAAAGGATGAATCCCTTGAGTTTACTGAGATGCTGATGAATAATAATAATTGCAGTCTAAAGTACAACAAAATAACTTAGAAAGTATAATAGATATTCCAAAGAAAATACAATGAGTTTTCAATTTCAAAACCAGCATTTGGGCATCTCAGTGATTTTTGCTTCTAATTTATTCTGACTTCTATGTAGTCAGAAAATAGTATTTCTGCAGGTGAAAACATCTGAGAAACAAAGTTGTTTTTGACACACATACACCTAGCTTTGACTCAGGATGCTAACACTCATTTTTAAAAAAACCCCAAAACTAAATACAGAATTTTTTGACTGGCCTCCATTTAGCCTTCACATCATTGAAAAGTGTAGAAATTGGTATTTGGCACACGTACATATTTGGTCAGTACACATATAGGCTTTCATGAGACTTTCATGAACCCATTTAACCATCAAAAGGAAATGAGCTCTCTGAACAAGTCTTACGTCAGTCTATGAAAGAATTACTTTTTTAAAAGTGATACTTAGATGTAAGAAAACAAAAATTTAAACAGAGGAAATGCATGAAACTGAACCACTTAAGAGGTTGCTGGCTTTTCCCTTAGTGCATTTGGACGGTTATTATATTTGGCTGTGCTGACTCAAGAGAGCTAGAAGAGAGAGATTACTGATTTGGACCAATAATCCAACCACTTGAGGTACCTTTTATTTCATGCATGTAACTCTTAAAGTTTAAAATCATCCTAGATTCTTTTAGAATTATTTAATGATAGACTAGAATGATATGACCAGTGAAATACTAGGAAAAAGGTAGACCCTCAGCTAGGTTTAAAGCAAAAAACCTAGGAATCTCATGAAAAATATTTTTCTCTGCAAGCACATAACTGGCACATTTAAATTACAAAGGTACTTATCAAAGGTTCTCTTCATACTCAGTGTAAGAAAGTAGGCACTTCTAGAGGGCATGTAGTCCTAAAATAAAAATAACCTGCTATGCCTTTTCACTACCAGAGAAAAAACTGAGGGCAACTATATGTCCACTTGAGATAATTAAATTACATGCTTGAAGTTAGATTAGATTAACCTAGTCCAGTATCTCAACTCACTATCCCTCAATTAAAAAAAAAAAATGTTTCAATGTAAGCATTCAAATTATTTGGTGCTTTTCTTAACCCACTATTAGTTTTATGTGTATGAGTTTTCTCTTCAAGGAAATACAACCTAATTATCATAAGAACAGAAATCCAAAGATTCAAAAAACAAAGAAAAACCAGAAACAAAGTCTGTGAAATCCTACTATCTTGCTGACAAACAACTCTACTAGGCCAAAGGGTTATTACTCTTGACAAGTATCTTTGAATGTTTCCCATCACCCACCTACGAAGCGCCTAAGCGAACAATTGCAATAGCAATAGGCAGGACCAATCTTTGTTACACTAAACAATACTTCTTGAATAAATTCTTTACTATGTTAGGAATGAACTTTCAACCCAAAGCAACTGGCTGAATTGTGGCATTGAGTCAATAAATATCATTACTGTGTGTCTAACCACTGAAAGTGTTGGTTTTTTAGTTTAAAGCATAAATGCTGCAAGGGTATGATAAATAGGAATAGCAAAACTGTCTTACAGATACATAAAATTCTTCCCAAGAAAATGATTTCATTATCGGAAATGAAAAATGTTCTGTAACAGTCATAGCTATAATTATGCAATACAATATGCTAAATTACAATACGTACTTCATTATTAATAGAATTTATTTTACAGATCAAATAGCCAAATACACATTTTTAAAAGAGCCAGATAGCAAATGTGCAGGAAACTATAGGCAACAGTCATGGTAGACACTCTACAGTCCAAGAACTGAGGCAACGTGATTATTAAGTACAAGCCTATAAATATTTTTACATCAAACATACAGTAATGTGTAAGAATTCCATGTTGTAGTCTAATTCATGAATCATTAATAACTTTTTCTTTAAAAGAAAGTTATATATACTGTATACATCCCAGTTAAAAGCAGTGTCTGTATTTCATTTTATTCTAGCAAACTAATATTACATGTCTTCATATAAGTGCAGAAAACAGGGTTCTTTATACTCCTTTGCTTCCTAAGAGATTTTTGCATTGCATATGAAATTCTAATATTATAGATGATACATATTAAGCATTACTCCCTAAAATGTGAGGCAATATACAAGAACTTGCAACTAACCTGCAAACGAAGCTATGATATTCAAATTTTATTTTTTAAATGACCTGTGCTAAATTAGAAATTATAATGTAAAAAAAATTAAATTAAAAAAGTTAACTATAAAGAAAAACAATTTGGGAAAAAAACCAACAGTAGGCCATTTTTTTCCCCATGTGCTGGCTAACAGTGAAAAAAGTATGTATGCTATTTCCTATTTTATCACACTGAAAAGCAAGCCACTGGATCTATGACTTTTTTTTTTAAATAAAAGTACTTCAAAAGGTTAAATGTATGGCACCTGTTACACAGACATTATCTAGATTTCAGCAAGCAAAATGCAAATTAAATTTTATTTTTAAAAGTTAAGTGAATACTTTCCAGTTATTTAAAACATGATCATTTATTATAAAATGTGGATAAGAAAGCAGGTGGTACTCATTTTTCACTACTACTATTGTGCCTATAAAATGAGAAAGCAGTGATTTGATCAATTCTATTTATGATCCATAGCAGCAATAACATCTTTAAAAATATTATGGTATAGATATAAATAACACTTAATTCTTAACATGTATAATGGTGCTATAAGTGACAACAATTCATTTGTTTTTCTTTTAAATGCAGGGAGTATAAAGAACTTTACATTCTCTTTTTAATGTATGAATAAAATTTATTGCTCCCTTTTAATATATTTATAGAAACAAAATTCCTAATTGTTTCAACTAAAATAAATAAGGAAAAAATCTGGGACAATAAGATTACAAGCAAAATAAATTTACCATAATCGCCAACTGTGAAGAAGGATGGGTCACATTACTTTTTTCTTAGCAAAACTACATTATAGAACACTATAGCACAATGTACTAAAATTCCTTTGTCTTTTCTTTTTAAAAAATTCTTGCCCTTGATACCTTTCAGTAGGGCAGCTTGAACAGTTCATCGTCACTTCCAAACCCCTCTGGAGATCAGACGATAAATTTCTTCGGCAATCAGAGACAGGACAAAGGGCTTTCTCGTGCTATTTCCTTGTTTTCATGTTTGCTGGCTTAACATCATTGTGTACACGTACGACTTCAGTATATAACATCAGATGCGATGACGTTCAGAGCTGGCAAACAGAGAAACAGCATGAGAAAAGCCCTTTCCTGCATAATTTTCCCCATATATTGTAAAGTTTGTTTCCAAATTTCTACCATGTCAATCACTGTATGGTTTGAGAAGTACTGAACTATTGCAGTTCTAAGTAACCAACCATTTTTGATGTGTGTGTGTTTTCAGGTTTCTATACCCAAGCAAAGATCTGCACACATCTATATACACATAGCAAAAATGCTGAAACGGAAGGAGCCACAGAAATGGCTTCTATGTATGTTATTCTAGGTTTCTTACTATTTTTTTTTGCTATATCAGCTCAAAACCCCAAGTGCTGTTGCAAGATTACAGCTATCGGAAGACTACCATACTACCTAGAACATGTTCCTCAGGGTTTTAGCAGACTTCATTCAAGAGCATCGTTCCAAAGAGCATAAAATATTTTGACTTGAAGAGTTATTTTGCATCTTTAATCTATATTTATCATCAACAGAGTTAGAGTCCTAAAAGTTCACAGAAATTAAGCCATTCCTATCAATCATTTCACAGGAAAGAAAGGACTATCAATACCACAGTCACCAAGACACTAGCCACTCACTGGTCAGGAAATTGCTATCAACTGCAGATTATTGAGTGCAATACCTTGTAGGAGAAAATAGGAAAAAAAAGAAGTGTGAAAATTAAACCGCAGTTAAATCAGACTTCTTTGTTGACAGTGGTTTATAGCTATAGGTCATTTAAAAAAACAAAGTCGGGTCACAAGGAGAAAAGAGTAAACTTTTCAGTTATCCCACTGAAAAAATGAAGGTGAAATACACTTAATGTTTAGGAAAATTTATGCTGCTACCACCCCAAGGCAAGCTGCTATTGGAGAGAGAATTGCGTATCATTCTAGCTTGCATAAAAATCACCCAATTATTAATGCTGGAACTTCATCTACCAACTTCGGTATAAACTCAGTCAGTGAGTTCTTACTGGAAAAAAACCCGTCTTTGTTTTCTCTGAATTAGTTTTTACTTAAATGTCATATTGAATTTTTTTTTATTTTTTCCTCACACAAAATATGAATTTCTTTTCTCGTTTCTTCCCATTTGTGTTTTGTTTTTGTCTTCTACTATGAGGCAAGGGTGGTAACTTTCCAGATATCTTCCCCCATGCTTTTCCAGTGAAAAATATATATTAAAATAACAATTCTGACAAAGTTTTTCTTCAAAATCTTCCACAGAGGAAAAGCATTTTCTTGACCAGCTTTACTTCAGTAGTACTGCACATTTAAGTAACTGCTCACTAACTTCCGAGTCACAGACTTTCACTTATCCTTCAGTTAGAACTCTTTTTTCCAGATGTGAATTTCAGGTTTTTTTCTGAAATGTATACACATGGCAGCATATCAGAACTACCAGCAAAATTACCAGCCAGAAAATTAAGAGAAAATAACAAGAACAGTTAGAACTATAGTAATCAATTTTGAAAGGGCTTTTAGGAAGGGCTTATACCAACAACTATTTAGCTGATATTTAGAAGAAAGTGTTCTTTTCGTGTAATTTACTCTGTATCTGTTAATGCAAAGTACCAGTGTTATCTCTATACCCTTTTACATACCAGAAGCATCAGCACTGCCTGCTGATTATTACAGTATACTAGATTAAACTCCCTAGTCTCACTGTTATTAAACAAAACAATAAATTCTGCAGCTGAAGAGTCACATAACAGGTGAGTTTTCAGAGCTATTAGTTTCAGGAACAGTGCAATATTCTTTCAATTGACATCCTAAGCACACTGTTCTCATACTGAGTGGGAAGCTACAACAACATTTCACCACATTTCAAATCAGAATCAGAAAACCAAATATACCACCACAGTAAACAGGTCTAAGCAGTCGCTAATGAGACAGTAGGGCCCCAAAAAGGCAGTGTATATTAAATGAGGTCTACTTCCCATTCAGATTTCTTTAAGGAATAGAATGTTTATCTCCAGTCAGTTTCTAACAAACAAGTTGAGCAGAGATCACTGTGTCATCTGAAATTTCTATTCCTAAGTATGGATATGTTCACAGATGATAGAATCCTGGCTACTAAAAACAACTAATGAAGATTTGCATTAGTAAATATGAGAAGAATCAATCTGCACACCTGTTCACTCCCTCAACAACGTCCCGAAGATGGCATAGTGTACTAGCAGCGGAGCTAAATTAACATACAGACCAGAGTCCACTGTGAAGCAGGGAGAACCACCAAAAGGCATGTAATCTTAGATTCAGAGCATGATTGCAACTTCCAGCTCTATCAGTGGAAGAGGTGGACTGAAACTGACCCAAGTCCTCCAGTGCTGCTTTCATGAACAGCCACACTTCTTCACTAACACAAAGTCAGATAAAACTCGTTCTTAAGCTAAAGTTTAAAATGACAATACAAAAGGTGACAGGACCCTTCCTGAGTGATCAGGTGTTTATTTTCGAGGATTTCTACTGTTCCTATAGTATGCATTATACTATTTTCAAATAAAAAGAATGCCTGAAATAGCATTAATTAAAAGAAAGGGACAAGAGGGAGGATGCATGGGAAGTTCTAATGAACCTCTGTGGCAGTAACTTCTTTGAACCAAGCTGCCAGCGATCACATTGTAGTCTATAATTATACATGTTTTGAATAGACAGGCTGATACCTAGACAGGAATTTGAACTGTCTGAAAGTTGTTTAAAGTTTTGCAGAGTTGAGCAAAGATTTCAGATTTTAAAATTGTGTTACATACTACATGAAAACTAGACTGGAAAAGCCTCTCCTTTCTTTTCATCATTGCAGCGCAAATGCAAAAAGAATTAGAAGATTTGTGTCAGTATGAAATACTTCACATAGTCTGCTCTCACTAAGATAAATGTCAAAAGCAATTGAGCTTTTACAAAGCTTGCAGACAGATAAACTTTAAAGGTGCTGTATGTTTTTCTACCAAAGAAATGCATCTTTCTACAAGGCCCATGACTACCAAACCAATGAAAATCTGATGACACTGAAAGTCAGTTTGATTTTATGAGCCTCCAAATATCCTAGTTTGAAAAACCTTATTATGAATAAGAAGCTCCTTCACAATTTACCTCTTAGTAAAACTTCTTTAAGAGTTCTCTCTACTACATCCCAAAAGAAAGCATGCTATTCTGAAGGTCTACTGTCACCAGTATTTATTAATTCCTACTGTGTAACTTCAAAATAATGATATCTCTCTCCCTTGCCCTTTCTCACATACAAGTACAACAGAAGCTTGATTTCTCTCTTAGAGATTACATTAGAACCATACTTTTCCCTCTTCAACTTCCTGTAGTTCATGATTCAATGTGTCCTCAGCTGCTTCAGGAGTCTCTGGTTCCTTCTCCATAAAAATTTCAGCTGTATTGCTGTATTTATTTGCCCACGTGACCACTAAAGAGATATTTTGATTTTTTTAGTAGAAAAACCTTTCCATCTGCTCTTGCATGCTTTTTGAGTACAACTGTTATAATGACTTTCTGTCATTTTATAGATCATTTAGGCAAATTTAGCAGTAAAGCAAACACATAATTTCCTTTCTTTAAAGACCTGAATCAATACCATTCAGACATACACAAAATTTAGAGCTTCAAAAGAAACATATATTTTTAGCTTTAACTAATTATTATTTCAAATATCTTGCATGCACAAAACTATGAACTGTTGAGATGTGTGGCCTATTAATATCAGCACCCATTAGAAACTGAAGAGGTATCTTCACAGTGAATATAATCTTCTTTAGTCTCCTTCAGAGAGCTTTTGGCTTGTAAAAGGGATGCATTACAGTAATTGTTAGTGATAAAGTAAAATATTTTTTCTCACATTAGACATCTTATTTTCATTTTTCAAACTAGCACATCTCCCTTTTTAACTGAACTTATTATCCTTCAATTCTCCAGGCTGTCCTACAGTTTTCTGAAAATTCAGAGTGTACGACACAAATGCATCATTAACCACAAACATCCTGTTAGTCTCCGAGCCTGGAGGATGGCGGAACAGCATGACATCTGAAGCACTGTGGCAGAAGCTTAGTTTTGTTTGTTTCATTTCTTTACCGGCTGACAGTGACAACTCTAAGTTAGTCTGTCCTGAGCCACCTTCTATAGCCCCACAGGAGATAAAACTATACAGACTACAATATACAAAACCAGGTTGGGAGTAAGACTGACTTTTAAAAGATCCGTTGACATTTAAGAAATACTTTGCTTGTTTTTACTTATCATGAAATACAATTCTGCCTTTGTGATCATGGTCCAACACAAAGGATTTAACTCTAGTGGCCTTTCTTGCCCAAGTTATGTAAATAAATACATTAATCAAATTACTTATATTTTATTTAAATAAGTAAACAAAAAATGTGAATTCATGTGTTTAAAGGTAAATGTTGCTTTCAAATTAGTGTAAAAGGCCATTGATAGTGAGCAGTTATACTTTCTCCAACAATGTGATCACTTTCATACAGAAAAATAAACCTAAAAGAAGGATAACTGTACATTTAACAAAATCAGTACAAATAGTAATATTAATCTCTTTTTTATATATTCAGCACATCATACTAATATAATTTCAGGTACAGCTATATGAAGATAAGCTACTATCAGGTAATGAGAGGTAATGAGTATTAAAAAAAAAAAACAGTTCTATTCTGCTCTTCCAGATAGGAAGCCCCTGTCATTGACCTTTAAGGTACAGATAAAAGAAAATGCTCTTTTCCCCAACCAACTTCTAAAGAAGAGAACTGCTTTCCATTCTACTTTAAAAGCCCCTTCTGATGGAAGAACTATGTTAGTAAAAACCTAGAGAGTCACCAGCTTGCTTTCTTTATCAGCAGCATTACTGCATGTATTTGAGCAGACAATGGAAGAACCTTTTTGGCTCAGAGGAACTATACCAGAACTCAATTGAAAAATCACTTAGATCAGACCTACAGAGATGCTGAAAACAGCACCACCCTCCTCAGAGTTATGAGAGTTCAAACAGATGAACAAATTAGCAAGAAGCTTTTCTAATGTGTAATTTAAATTAACACATTCAAATACCTTTAATAGAAAATACTCAAATCTCGAAAAGCGATACATTTTTCATTGCTGTCGTGTCTTAGAAATAAGATTTTTTTTTTCCTTCAATTTTTCTGTTAATGCATCTCAGAAAAAGATGAAAGTTTTATAAAGCGTAGTGATATGGACTACCGCACAGATTTGTGGTGGTAAGGGGAATGAAATACAATAAAATAAACAACCCATCCCGCAATTTTCAAAAATATGATGACTGCTTTGAATGACGAGCTTTTTTTAGGCACATTTTGTTATCACTATAGTGGTAATAAAACAAAGCCCACAGAAAATAATTCAAAACCTCAGCTGGAGCAAAAAGTCTATCAGACAGTCATGCTGAGGATTTGTTCCCGAGCAATAGTATTAAAACATATTAACAATAATATAATAAACTCTCCTGAAACATTTGTTTCTTTAATGATTAATTCCTTGACTAAATAAAGCTTAACTAGAAAACTATTTTCACTGAAAACTTTGTGGTATTTGTGAAGAAAGAGAAGTAAACAGGCAAACAACAAAGCTTTATTATTAATGAAACTTTTCAGAATATGAATAGACATTAGATTCAATTTCCAGTGACTTAAAGCCTTTCTGTAGGGTCTTGAAGAATAAAAGGTACTTTGGTTCTCATTTTATTTTTAATCTTAAGCTAAGGATTCTTTAAACATTTCCTTTGCTGTACTGAATTTCTGAGAAGCTAGTATCTGGTTTATCAGGCACAGCAGCAAATAACTGAGAGCAATTATACTGATGCTTCTAATTTTCCCCTAGCTTTGCCTGTTGACTGTGTCATTCCACCAGATTTAAGTAGTCCAGTATGTTTCTAGTCTGAAAAAGGCACTGAAATTCTCAGAGGAAAATCCTTGCCTGCTTTTGAGAGACCTTGAAGTAAAGCTATGCCCAAACGAAGGCTGCAATTCCAGACTCCATTAATATTAAGAACCACTTATCAGATCCTGTAAAGCTTTATTGCTTTCCACCTGGCCTAGATTTCTTCAATTCTTGAGCATACAATACTACAGAGGACAGTACCATAGCCCCTCTCTGCCTTACAGAGCTGCACTAGGTGCTGCAGTAATGCAGGAAGTGCCATACTGCCATCTGCAGTCAGGAATACCCACCAATGTAACAATTCACTGCTCAATTTCCTTACAGCCAACAGTCATTTTCTTTTAATTTTCTCCCTTAACACTGATGAATCTTAAATTGTTTACTTTTCAATGCCTCGATCAAACATGACCTTTCAAACTTTTAATCCTTGCAGAGAAAGTTATTTTGCAGTGCTTAGAGCTGGAGTTATAGTAATGGCAAAGTAAGAAGGGAAGGAGAAAGAAAGCACCTTAAAATTTCCATTACCTGTCTGGTGTGTATGGGGCCCGGGGTCTTGAAGCCTCCTTGACAGCTGCATTCAGAAACACTGTAAGGGTCTGAGCTGCTTGATGAGCACTTGGAAAGTGAGTCACAGCCCACCACAAAGGTGTTATCTAGAGGCAGTTCCTGAATGACATGGTGCTTCTTGGGGGGTACAGGAGTCTCAGGTTTAATTTGAAAGGTAGGCTGCGGAGAAGCAGACTTGTAGTGCTTTGCTAAATCTGGGCTGTCAGGCTTAAATGTGGTTGGTGTGGTGGCCCAGTTATATTTTCCCATAGTCTGTTCTTCTAGCTCTACAGGAATGTCTAAAGTGCCATTTATGTGCTCGTGGCCAGGATCATCAGGCTTAGATTCTTCAATAGTCACAAAGTTGAGGAGGAGACTTTTTGGAGAACGCTTCTTCTTCTTCTTCTTTTTCTTGATCTGCCTATTCTCTTGGTTTGGGGAAACCCATTCACCACTCTGCTTGTTTTTTTGGACAACCTTGTGCCTAGGCGTCTGGCGGCACCGTACTAAAGCAGTAACAAAAATTACCAGAATAACTGTCATAGTGCCTGCAATAATGGCAATGATGATCTTGACATAATCATTGGTTTGTGGGGTTATCTCACCATCCCCAACATTCTGGCCAACTGGAGTTTCCATATTCCTGCGCACTAGCTCTTGTACGTAGGAACTGTTGGTGACTGTCTCATTCACAAACAAATGCACAAGAGCTACAGTATAAAGAGACTCCGGCTGTCCTAGGTCATTGACTTTTATCACCAGTCTGTGCAAGCCATGATCTGATGTAATTACCTTCTCCTTCAAAGTAATATTGCCTGTTAATTGGTCAATTGTAAACAAGCCCCTTGAGTTCCCACCTATGATGCTATAGCGGAGCTCTGCATTCATTCCTGTGTCATTATCAACTGCAAAGACTTTAGTAACTACAGACCCAGGACTGGCTGATGTTGGAACCAACTCATATGAATAATTAGATGAAGGAATAACAAAAACAGGCCTGTTGTCATTTACATCAACAACATTGATGGTCACTTTGGCAGTTGAGGAACGCTGCAGTCTTCCTCCATCCACAGCTTTCACCTGGAAAGTATATGACCCCTGCTGTTCCCTATCAAAGGTAATGTTAGGTCTTATTACACCAGTAAGTGGATCTATAATGAAATTATCTCTACCATTTAATATAGAGAGAGTGACCGCAGCATTCTCTCCAGAGTCAGCATCTGTAACTGTGATAAGCCCCACTGTGCCATACATGGGTAAGTTTTCTGGCACATAGAAATTATATTCATTATGTGTGAAAGCAGGGCTGTTATCATTCTGGTCCAGGACGGACACTGTCACAGTAGCATTGGTCTGCAAGGGTGGCATCCCATTATCCTTAGCCAGCACAGTGAAGGAGTACCTGTCTTGCTTTTCTCTGTCCAGCTTTCTCACTGCTGTCAGAATGCCTGTACGGCGGTCAAGGTTGAAAATAGGGGGTGCATCAGAACCCAGGATATAGCTGATCTCAGCATTGCGTCCACTGTCAGCATCTGTAGCACTTATCTTGGTTAGCTGAGTACCAGGAGCATTGTTTTCAGGGATGGAAAGACCTATGATAGGCTGTGTGAAAACTGGGGCATTGTCATTTTCATCTTTAATTTTGATCAGGAGCATTGCAGACTGGTTTAAGGGAGGTTTCCCTGAATCTGAAGCCACTATTTTAATGGCATATTCCCGTGTGGCTTCATAATCTAGAAATGTGGCTGTCTCCAAGAGAAACTGATTATCAAACACTGGCTTTAGCCTAAAAGGGACATCATGATCTGTAAAACAAGTAACTTTTCCATTCAGATCAGCATCCTTGTCCATTACTGTTATCAATGCAATTTTTGTATTAAGGGGAGCCTTCTCAGACAAAAGCACTGTCCCGTTCACTGGATTGATGATGTATCTTGTGTCTATTGATGGGACATTGTCATTAATATCTGTGACATTAACAGTCACTGTTGCTCTTGATGGAGTTGAACTGCCATCACTTGCCAAAACAGTTAATTTGTGTACAGGAGATTCCTCCCTGTCTAGCGGTTCTCTTATAGTGATGAGGCCGGTGGTGTTATCAATGGCAAACAGCCTTTTGGCCAAACTGGAGATCTGATTGCTGAAATAGAAGTGGATTTGTGCATTTGAGCCAAGGTCTGCATCAGTGGCATGGAGCTGAGAAACAGAGGCACCCACTGGAGCATTTTCTGGAACACTAACTTCAATGTCATTCTCTTTGAAGACTGGCCGATTATCATTCACATCAGTCACTGTGACTTGCAGGATGGCAGTGCTAGATCTTGGAGGGCTTCCACCATCTTCAACTTTAATTTTCATCACATAGGTATCCTTCTGCTCCCTATCCAGGATCTGTTGGACAATCAGTTGAGGCCACTTATCTCCCTCAGGTGTCTCAATTATATCAAGACCAAATACATTTTGACCCTACAAGACACAGAAAGAACATACTTTAGCATGTCAGTATATTTAAATAGAGAAACATCTCATTAATGTTCTGAAATTGTCATGGAATATATATTTTTATATATACTGTATACAGGAATATACATTTATATATTTACCTTTATTTTGCAATATCAGATTTTGCTTTAAGCTCTGGGGCCTTAAGAAAGCTTCAGAGCAAACATAGGAAGAAACGGATACTTTAGAAAAACAGGGGGCTTTTTTTTGAGGGGGTGGCGGTGTGTTTTGGTTTGTTTTTTTAACAGTTTCTCTATTTCTGCAGAAAAGTTATTAAATTCCTGGACAGATGTAATTTGATTTCTCTATTGTATCAGTGAGTGTGGAAAAGAGGAATGAAGCCAAAGTTCAGCCACATCCAAAGGCAAGACAGTATGCATACACTGGAGGACCTAAACCAATATTCAATTTCATGGAAAACAAGAAAGGTAAAGGGACTGTTTCTCTGTTCGTGGAGCAACTCTAGGCATGATCTGAAACCATTAGCACAAAAAACCAACTCCATCATTGAAAAGGGGCTTACTACATAATGCAGGTGTTAGATGGTACAGACAAAACTAAGTCATAACAATTTATTAGAAAAGTATTTTAAAACTCATTAAAACTATTCCTTTCTTCATCATTATATCTTTTATATCTGTAGTGAAAATTACAATCCCAGTGAGAAAAGAAGATCTATTTTCATTTCAAAAAATATCAGCGAACTGTGAGATCAATTTGAAAATAATAATTTTTTTTCATAGGATTTGTTGAACACCTAACACCCCTGGAACTGCGAAGAAATGCTACATATATTGCACAAACACAGCTTCTTTTAAAACACTAGTGTTGACAAAGTAGTCTGCTAAAATAAAGATTGGAATCTAGAAGTAGATTCCCTCTTCAGCTGTCTCTTCAGACAAGCAGGGATTAAGAATGTCACAATTATCCTCTTTTCTCTTCTCACATCTCTCACCCTTCAGAGGAAGAAATTATGTAAAGGCTGTATCTTCCATAAGGGCAGAGCTGGAAGGCAGAGCACTAAAGCTGAATGTATAGGATGACCAGAAAAAGAAGGCATTGATAAAGATGCTGACTAATTAGGATTTTCTTTTTATGTGTCATACTTGTAATAATGAACAACTGCATCCAGCCTGGTTCTTTCTCTGTTTATTGTGCACCTTTACCCATGTGTGTTCTATGTGTGTTCTAAACTGATTTGAGACACTTCAGACCAAAGGGAAAGAAAATGTTCCCAGTGTGCAAGATTCTTTATTTCTCATTGATTGTAAAAGACTTGTATTCACTGTATTTTGCTACCCACCGTTAAGTGAATGCATTTATAGGTCTGATTCCATGTAAGGCTGTACTCTTTCACTGATTTGTTTTCTCAAAGCCAGAATTTGACCCTACATAAATAATCATTTATTTCATGGAAGAGAACTATTCATCCACATTTCAAAAAATTACCGTGCCACTTGCACAGTATTTGTGACAACATTAAGTTGCAACTAGGGACAGTCTAAAGTGAACTGGAACACATTTTGAAACAATAAAACAAATACAGCTTTGGCTTCTTTAGCAGAAGGCATATGAAAATATAAGCCTTGCAAATCGTTTCTAAATCAAGATATACATTTTGAAGCAATTAGGTTAAATTTTAGAATGGTAATTCTCTGCTGATCTCTTCATGAAGGCGGAGTGTGAGTTTCCTCTTCATCTTCAATCTGGCTAGCAGTTATTTGCAATAAATTTCATAACTACTGAGAAATGATGAATTATATATTCTATGTTTTAACATAGATTTCCAGAAAAAAAAGTAACAGAAGCTAGAGGAAAAAAAAACCTGTCAGCTATCTTTTACTTCTTTATTTGTACACAAGTTGACAGATGGGCACTGATTATTCTGTCATTAGATCCCACAACTACAACAAACACTTCATATAGACTTTGAATATGTGCAGCTATACATATGCATACCCATTTCTGCTGTTCTTTAACTATCAAGTATGAAAAAGATATTTTTCAATATAGCATACGAGTTTGATATAAAATATAGAGCTTCACTTCCCCATCACTAGCAGTAAACTACTAGAGAACCAGAAAAGAATGCAAAGATCTCTTCCAAGTTAATTATTAAACATTTGAGTAATTTTCCATGGAAAAATAGTATCCAAGAGTATTTCTTGCTATTTAACACACGTTTATACATCTTTTTAAACCACCAAAAACAACAAAAAAAAGAGTTACAGAAAATTATACTTTCTCCTAATTCAAGCAAGCCTATTTCACGTTCTTTAAGGGATAAGGTTAGGTGTGACATTATGCTGCATTTTAACAAATGCATTTTCTAAGAACAGACAGTTCTCCCATTCTAAACACTCCAAAAAATGATGAAACATTCAAGAAACATATTTTTAAGATTATAAATACCTAATTCTCTCCTTTATGAGCAAAGAAATTGAGAGTTAAAAATCCTGAGAGAAACATGAAGAAAAACCTTCAGGATTAAACTCTTGATGATGAAGTAAATGGGTCTATCATCATTAAAACCTCAGGGAAATGAAAATTTCCATTAGAGTCAGACTGTTATTTGGACTGAACTGTACCTCAGTCACCACATTATCGCAGTGATCTGAAGGTTTCGTTCACACTAGGAAGGGTATGAGTCCATAGGAAAAGCATAATAGATAATTAACATTTATATAGTACCTTTCGCCATTAAAATGTCTGACTGGTAAAAATCTGCTACATTATGATCTCCAGCACTACAGAGGGATGGGAGTGAGAAAAAAAAAAGGTTGACTTTTTTAATCTAAAAAGACAGTTTAAGCAATGTAACCTAACTATTGGAGGCAAAACAAGGTTATGCCCATCTCAGAGCCAAGATTAGCTTTAAGAGGCTCTGGCCCTGATCACAGGATTCTTTATCAGGGCAATAAGTAAATCTGTTACCTTATTCAATTTTCATAACATCCTTTTCAGTGGATTCATGCACACAGTAGTCCCTGAAATAATGAAACTGGTATTCTTGTTGAACACTCCCTACTCATATATTTACCTGATCGTTTGTAATGGATCCAAATGTCCTTTTCGGAGCTGTTTTGGGCTGTCATGTAAATAAAAAATTAGAGAGTTTTTTAAAAACGGTAACATTTAGGTAGATTAATAAATACATAATCAATGACACATGGACACTTAATGTGATAAGCCAGAAGAGCTTCTAGTATTATGAACAGGACTGCACGTGATAAAGTGCACCTAACGCCTACACATAATTTGCCTCTAGACATACATATTGCAGTATCACAGTATCTCACCACAGTGTTTTGTAAAATCCATGGGGTATTGACTACCTAGACATTGTAATGAATGTTCAAATTGTAATGTGGGCTTCATTGTTGAGAGGAATGGGAAAAAAGACCAGCTCATAACAGTGGCACGGTCTGTTTTATTCAAAACATCTTACGAATTTACACTTGCAGACCAGTAAGTTGATAGAACATAGTAATTTCTCAAAGAAATAGGGAAGGGAAAGAATATTGTGCTCAATAACCATATAAAAACAACTGCTTGCGATACAAAGTACTCTGAAATTAAGACAGTCTATTAGTGATTATTTCTTAAAACATTACAAATTATATAATTGTATATAATAACTATACATAGTTAACTGCCAAAGAATAGATCAACACTGTCCTCAATCTTCATTCAAGAAGAGTATTCTGAAGCTTTAGAGAAAGACATACAAGCAAAGACAGTTCATTGTTTTGTGTCTACAACTTCGCCCTATACTTATTATAAATACTTACCTTCATGCACTGTAAATGACAAACACATTATAGGATGTATGTCTTTAGGTCAACTGAATCTTAAACAAAAGTCAAGGGCTAGACAACATGCATATAATAAACTTTCACTAATGTTCTACAGTAACTTATTTTAATGAACATTGCAACAAGCTAGAAGTGCACACTTATTTATTACATGTCAACAATCCTCCTAAAATCAGCTAGTTTTATTATTTCTAAAAATCTTACTCTGCCTGAAATCTAAAATAAGCAGTGACTAAATTCTAGCAGGCCAAATACAACAATACTGGGAAATAAAATGAACAAAATGTTAAAAATAGAAAAAAATTAAAAAGGAAGAAAAAAAAGATAAAAAGATCAGCTTCCCATTAGAAAGTAATTCAGTAATTCATTGAAGTAATTACTTAAGAATAAAACCTTTGGCTGAAATGCAGTCTTGTGTCCAAAGGACCCTAAAATATTTTCAGAAAGTCCAGAAAATAACGTATGTTTGCTAACTGCTAGTTATTTCAGATATAGCAACACACAAAACCTGTGCAGGTCTCCTGCAAAATTACAAGATAGGTCCCACAAACTGTATCCTTGTCTGTTTTTGTCAGGACATATGGAACTGCTCTATAACTGTTGTGTTATATTAGCAAAGAAAAGAATATAGTAGCACAATTTCAATTCCTAATGCAGAAAACTGGACAACAGTTATACAGTGGACAGCATTTTTAATAAAAGCTGAAAATTACACTTGCATTTTTCTTTCAAAGGTGATACTTTGGATGTGAAAATGTGAATTCTCAAAGCCAAACTAAAACCTTAAACACAAAATATTCTACTTGATAGGCAATAATGGATGTAAGTTCCTATAATAGGTGCATATTAGTACACTCAGATCTATAATTTCGTAAGAGTTGCAGCTCTAATAAAGGTCCCTTGTCTGCTATTACTTACACAGTGTGCAATTCATGTGTTCATGCATTCTAGAAGATTAAATTGCTGGATAGCTGTCCTGTTTAAAGACTGCACAGTCACTACCCTCATCACATCGCACAGCTTACAACCCAAAGTTACTTGAAATATGTGTTATTAATACCGATGGTTACCTTATGAACTGAGTAACAATACCTCAAAGGAGAAAATAAAATTACAAAGGTAAGAAATTTTTATAATGTAAAACTCAGCAGATGCAAAGTTGCTTACATATTTGAAACACTAGCTCTTTGTCAAAACAACTAGACTTTTAATCTGTAGGCCAAGATACCTATGAGTTTTGTTCATTTTATCGTTTTCTGTCAGTATCACACACAGTTTCACATGGTTTCCTTTGAAGCAAGCCAAAGCTTAGCTCTGAATAAACTGAACTTACAGGTTCAAATCCACAGTAAAAGTAGGACTTGGAAGCTTCCAATCATGCACGAACCTAAAGTGAATTTTGTGCATTCAGAACCCTGATTAGCTCCATCCCTACATAAAAGTTAAGGACATCATTTATTAGCAATGTGTATATCATAACTTGCTATTTTTCCACCTCCAATTATAAAAGAGCTTCTATAAATGTAAAGCACTGCCAAAGAATTCCTCTCCATATATACAACCACACACAAAATCTTACTCATCCTATGAAGCAGACAGAAAGCAAAATGCTGTAGATGGGATCAATAGAACATAAGGATAATAATGAACCATTTTATGCTGGAAAGGAACAGTGAAAAGTGTAATATGGAATGAAGAAGCAGACAATCAATGCATTTAAGACTGATTTTCTGAAGAAGAAAAAAAGGCTAGGAGGTATACCTAAACACAAAATTACTTCCTTGGAAATCTGAATTTAATGTTACTATAAAAAGACTGAAACTGTTCTAATAATTACATCGCTTGAGCCTCCTTAATCCTTTCGGATGATTTGTTCCTTTCTGTAAAGAGTTCCTTTCAATCTTGTCATATTCTGAACATTGTCAACTTTATTTTTTAAGATAGAAAAAGTTATCTGTCTACCTTATATATATCTAAGACAGAATATTTTTGCATCCTCCTCAATTCTTGGCATCCAATTCTCAGAACGTGTTTATTAGATCATGTTCACCTCCATTAAGGAGAAAGTTAGAGACAGTGAATACTACATTTTTAATATATTTACTTTTTTGCTGCCCTGATTTCTCCAGTCTACACTTAAAGCAAGCCTGAAACTCCATACCTAAAATGTGTTAATATTTTTAATCTACAAGCTTTACAAGGGAGAGAACATGGAGATCTGGAAAGTAGCAATACACACACTTAACATTTTCAAGACCACACCAGGTTTCAAGAGTAACTCTCTTCCCATATTACATCTTGGTCTGTGAAAATGCCGTTTCAACTTTTTTTTTTTTTTTAATGAAATCCAGCTTCTCTAATCCCGCTTCCCTTTTGAACCATGGATTAAAATTAAAAAAAAAAAAACCCACACCAAAATCCACAACCCAAAACAAAACAAAACCCCAAAACTTTTCTTTTAATAAAAATTCACTTCACATACCTCTACAAACTAGGGTAGGAGTAATGCTGTATCCACATTACTCCTTTAACATGATAAAAAAGTACCAAGATAATTGCTTACAAAAAAGTGGCAGCAGGAACTGGGCTGTCACTTGAATAGTCTTGCACAATGTACTGTAGACATACAATTATATATTTCAGCAAAATATGCAGCTGCGCCACAAAACTTTAAGGAATTTATCTTCACAATACTCCTGCTATATAAATAGTTGTACCACTATCTAAAGATGGGAAATTGAAGTACAGAGACATTTTATCAGTTGTCCAAGGTTTGTAGCTCGTCTGAAAGAGCCAGCCACTTCTGAATTATCAATCACGTTTGAAACTAAACTTTAGAACTTTAAACTTTAGAAACTAAACTTTAGAACTTAAAGTACTCTAGTATTTAGAAACTAAACTTTAGAATTTTAAACTTTAAACAGAAATTCTTTCATTTAGAGACACTCTTCCCAAAAGAAGAAAGGTCAATAGCTGCAGGTAAGGCAATTAGGAAAGTAACCTCCCCTCTTAATGTCCTCCATTGTAGTTGTTCAGAAATATTCACAGACATCCTATTGAACAGGAAACTACATTTTCAACACACCTGAAGGTGTGCAGATTAAGATATTAAATATGTTTGAGCTTTGCTCCGAATTCCCGTGTTTCCACAGCTAGATAAAGCTCCAGATACCTGACTTGTCCTTCAGTATGTTCTCTGTCTTTGTAGTCACACTATAGATATATAATGAAGAAAAAAAATTAGGATTTCTATTAGGCAACAATATATTCAATGAGTGTATTTTTATATTTGCATTATATATGTGTGACAATTACATATTTGCTCAATTGCCTAGTGGAGAACAGCAACAGGAACAGAACCGAGTATCTCTAAAAAAGAGAAATAAATGAGTACATGTTTTAGTGATGTAATTCTCTAACGCATCACTGTACTTTTGGAGGTAACAGCTAACACTTCTGTATTGCTGTTCAGAACAGCTCCTAAATCACAACCTCATTTTGCTTCGACAGCCAAACAAGGTATCTTAGGCTCCTAATCGCACATTTTAGAGCTCTCAGATGAATGCTGACTGGGTGTTGGAGCAGTGTGAACCTGTAATGCCCTCCTATTCACTACCTGCTCTATAACCAGATCAGTACTTTCAGGCAGAAGGCGATTAACCCCCCCAGCCACTTCTATACAAGAAAACAGAAACTGAGACGTTTCTGAAAATTCCTTTACCCTAAAGCAGAGACCGTCCAGTATCTTCAGTTTCCAGAAACTCCAGTGGGAACTGGGGGTGACGGACACATATGGATTTGGCTCATGACAAACAGAAAAACAAAAAATAAAATAGACAAAACCTTTGCCCTTTGTTAAAGAGGAGTACAATTTACAAAACCAACGTTCATTAAAATAATGTATTGTTATTATCTCATTCCCTCTTACACACACACACAAAATTTCAGCTAAGGTGCATGATTTCTTTAAATACATGGCATCTTCATTAAGACAAACACATATCCTAACCTCTGATGCTGTAGTTTTTCCAAGAAGTTATTTAGCAAGACTATCTTATTTGATCTGAGGCCCTTTGAAACTAAAGTTCAGCTGTGAGCAAAACCACTGTATCTTCCCTTTATGTTTACACTTTCAAGGAAAAAATGTTGACAAAACTTTCGTCTGAATGGCATGAGTATCTCACACACACACTCCCTTCTCTTCAGGAATCCTAGCATCCAGAAGCACAAAGAAAATAAATGAATAGGATAACATGTTCTCTGGATTTACATCACAAGGACATTCTTTCACATGCGGAGACCATACTTTAATGTGCGTGTATCCCTGCTTTATGAATTTTGACATTACAAAATACACACCCTTAATGCAGAAAACAATTCACGTGGGCAAAAATGTAACAGAATGAGAAAAAAACATAATATAATAACGTTCCCTTCTTTCATTTTCAATAGACTTCCCCCAGCTTTCACAAACAGGCTTTAGGAATTGTAGGCCTGTCGCAAATACTGCTGAAATGAACATGATAGTAAGCCCTTCTCAAGACCTCCACTCTTTACAGGGTTTTGTAAAACTCAGGAGAAAGTTTGTGTGGGACATTTAACTACCACAGGATCATTTTTTCTTTTGAAAGAAACGAAGCTATGCTTTTCCAAATAATGAAAACTTATCCTTTTTGTATTATTCTGAGAAAATAACAGTGGAACTACCATATTATACTGTAAAAGTACGCGACATATGTAAGTGCAAAATGCCACTTCACTACACATTGGAAGATAATAAATAATACTGCAATTTCAGAGTCATAAATCAGACAGTTGCTGAGAAGACGTATAGAGTGACAGTAAGTACTAAAAATAGATCCAGAGAGACTGAATTCTAAAACTCATTAAATAAAAGTGTTTTCACCACGTTGATCAGGGAAGGTAGGGCATAAACTAAAAGTGTATTTTCTGGTGCTGGATTTATCACGAAGACATCTTGTCTTCTTCCTCCTCCAGTGTTACTGACTCCTATTTATCTGAATCAGTAGAACAAAAGCAACATAAAAACGATGAAACATTTCCTTACTGTAAGGCAGTAACTTGACTCTGAAAGACGATTTTGAAAAGAACTCTTGTGCTAACTGTGTGTATTGAAATTTCTAGTATATAAACTGTCATGACTTTCTAGTTAACAAATTATATTCCTAAAAACAGCTTCCCTGTGAGTTGTTTGGGATCAAAAATCTTAAAAGCATATTTGATACATACTTTTATAAGTAGTTATACTCAAGAATATATTCCTTTCTAAAACCAAAAATTAAACTCCAATTTTACTCCAACTGAATACACTTGTGCATTTCTCAGAGTTAAAATCAGTGATGAAATTGATAGAATTGATTTGCAAAAAAGAAAATAAAATTAAGAATATTAGAATGGCATGTTTACAGGGGAAACACCAAACACTTATCATTCCATTCCAGCTTTTCTGCTCAGTTTTTGTTCACTGTTTATATTCTCTATAGCAGTTCAGTCTTGAATATACACTATGAATTTTGGCTAATAGGCAGGGGTTGTTCCTCCAACAGAAAAAACACGTGGAAAAAAACATAGAACCACAGAACACAATAAGGCAACATTGAAGCATGAAGAACACCAGCTTCAGAAGGTAAATACAATATCCATCTCCTGTTGCAAAGATCTAGATTAGTCCCACCAGGTAATGTGTATCGTCCAATAAATTGTGAACTATCTATGCTCTGAGGCTGAGATGAGCTCTCCCACAATTCATGAGAAAGATTGCATAGAGTGGTTAATCATAGAATCATTGAGGTTGGAAAAGTGGAAAAGACCTCTAAGATCATCAAGTCCAACCGTCAACCCAACACC
>NW_008795322.1:1099017-1104092 GCF_000699145.1 Aptenodytes forsteri | reverse complement strand
CTTGGTGTCGTCTGCAAACTGACTGAGGGTGCACTCGATCCCCTCATCCAGATCATCGATAAAGATATTGAACAAGACCGGCCCCAAAACTGAGCCCTGGGAAACACCGCTCGTGACCGGCCGCCAACTGGATTTGACTCCATCTTAGTAGTAAAGTGAATGATGGCACGTATCTCCACAGGAAAGCTAACACCAGAATAAACAAAATAGCTGAAGTGTTATTTAGCCATATGACTGACCTCACACAAATGGTACTATTCCAGAAAAAGCAAATTAAGCAAAGATATTTGAAGTCATTTCTGCCCAGTAACAACTCCTGTAATCCAAGTCAGAGAAAAAGCAAGCTTTCCCAGGTCTGGGTCCACTCAAAGTTATTTCCTGAGGTTAATTCAATCACTGTCCTAAAACAGATGTTTCCAAATAACCATGCATACTGTTTGCAGTACAATAAAACTTCATAATACGCACATAGAAACTGGACCTGCGGCTTCTTCCTTAGTGGAAAATATCAACAGCTTTTGGGCAACCAACATGATTTCAACCACCAAGGTGTCCATGTGGCAGACAAGAACTGAGAACTTTCCCTAGATTCTTCATAACTACTCCACTATGATAACAACCCCAGGTTAAAGAACCATCACAATGCCCATAGAATTAATCTTGCTTTGAGACACTTGCTAACAAAGACAGCATCTCTCAGCCACATACAGGTTAGAATTAGGAAAATGGTTGTAAGAAAGCACCCTCTGGGGATGATAACATGCTCTGAATTATTCAATGAGAAGTTTAGCCTTTGTATTCTAAAAACTTGATGTAAACAACTGAATCTACCAAACCAAAACTATTAAAATAAATCAACCTAAAATCCAGCAAAAACATGTTAACTTATGTCCACCAGCTGAGAAACTGATCATGGAAAATGACACACACCTCAAACAATGTAACTTAAACACTCCTTAAACAATTTTTAACTTAGACACACAGACTTAGCCTATACCTTGATTTTTACACTTAATTCTATTTCTTTATTTTAAAGGGTTTAATGTATTGTTGGGATTCTTGCATATTAAGGTATTAAGCTACAAACAAGGATTCAATTTCTTATGCTTATGAAGCAGTGAGTTAAAGGAACAGTTGGGTTTAAATTCAAAATTTTTGTTAGGCACATTACCATTTTTAAAACATGCCTGGGACATTCTACCAACTACTACATCTGTCATTAGACATCAAGTTCACAGATACTGAAATAAGACAAAACAAGTGCTCTCCAAGAAAGCATTGAGTCAATTTGTTCATAGAAATCTGCAGGACTGCTCACTACAACAAAATAGTTTTCAGTTGTTACATGGATTCACAATTTAGAGTACTATCTCAAAATCCTAAATGGACACTACAAAACTAGTTGCTAAATTTGTTATGCATTCTACCTACAGAGTCAAAACTCTACTTCCACCCTCGATTAACTCTTCTGTTACCATAAGAAGAGGCCTACTGTGAATATGTGTATAAGAACCCATTGTAAAATGTAAAATTGAATGAAATCTGTTTTGAAATTCAGCATTATGGCTTTTAACAAAACAGCAAACCTAGACTAAATTAGTGAAAGTGAGTATGACAGCTGAAATGACAGAGCTTCCAAGAGGGCTAAGCATTATTAAAGTTTTTCCTTATTATGCTCTTAGGCACAATCTGATTAGTTCCAACAGCTGTGCAGCAGGAAAAGCCAACCAATCATTCCACAGTAATACGCATATTAACGTATCTCTTTAGTTTTCAGTGATTTCAGAGCCAGGTAGCACATAGCACTCTAGCATGAGCTTGTGTCTTTTGATTTATAGTGATACTGAATATTTCATATGCAAACCATGTCAGAAATTCCTGATCATCACAACATAAGTTACTACCTTAAAACCTTTTCTGATGGATAAACTTGTTCTACCCACTAGTAAACAAAGAAAAAAACAAAAAATATGAGGGGGTGTGTGGAATCCACTGTGCATAACTTAAATTAGTCAGGTCTTTGTTAGAGGCAATGAATAACAAAAAGAAATTTTCTTTGTTACCTTGCCCATGAAACTCAGTAGCCTGTAGCATACGCTATGCTGTGACAAATATGTAGTTGAACTTCAAACCAATATTCAAAATAGTTTCTGAAAGACTTAACTCCTGTTTATAAGAACTCTTCTAATATTATCCCCTCTCTGAGGGGAGACCTCATCGCTCTCTACAACTACCTGAAAGGAGGTTGTAGCGAGGTGGGGGTTGGTCTCTTCTCCCAAGTAACAAGCGATAGGACGAGAGGAAATGGCCTCAAGTTGTGCCAGGGGAGGTTTAGATTGGACGTGAGGAAAAAATTCTTTACTGAAAGAGTGGTTAAACATTGGAACAGGCTGCCCAGGGGAGTGGTTGAGTCCCCATCCCTGGAAGTATTTAAAAGACGAGTAGATGAGGTGCTTAGGGACATGGTTTAGGGGGCATGGTGGTGTTGGGTTGACGGTTGGACTCGATGATCTTAGAGGTCTGTTCCAACCTTAATGATTCTATGATTCTATGATTATCTGAACATTACAACAGCAATGAGGAGACTGGTGGCTTTACCGTTTCTTCTAGCCCTATGAATGGTTAGATACGATTTCTACACACACACACATACTACTTATTGTGAAAGTTTTCAAGCCTGGGAGTGAGATTTTCAACCAAATGGAACACTGAATTATATGTTCATCAAATAATTTTAAAGTTAATCATTAATATGGAAGCATCTAAAACCCTCAGGTTTTAATTCCACACAGGTAAATTCACTTCTTAAAGAGCCTTGACTGTTCTTCTAGTTCTTTAACATAGGAAAACTTAGGAGAAAACATTATTCCTTGAGTAGTACAAAGTTTTCTGCCACTGGGTAGCAAAATAATTCTGCTTATATCCCTGCCCTTTACTTCTCATCTTAGCTCAAGCATATATATGTTCCAAATATGAACCACATTAATTTTATTTCTACTTTATCTAATACAATGGGCATGCTTATTTGTGAAAAATGTATTTGCACAGTTTCTGATCTCCTCCATTAGCCTATGAAAAACTATATACATTTTTAAGTAAAGTAATAAAGTTTAACTCCTTCATCATTGTATCCAAAACACATTTCAAAGACAGGGCTGTTTTCATAGCATAAGAATGTCACCAGTGGACTGATGTAAACAGAAGCTAAAGTAAGTGCTCATCGCATGATGTAATTTCTAAAAAATTGCCCATATTCCGAATGCCCAAATTTTACAATTTACAATTTTTACAAAACAGGTTCAAAATCCAACTGGAGAAACTGCACATATGAAAAAAAATCCAGATAAGAATATCCAAACCACCACTTCTGGACAAGAAGTCTGTGAGCCTCCAACTTGTGGAAGCTCAGGAATAGCTTGGGAAAATATGCTTGTGCTGTTCTTACAATCTCTCCTAAGTATCTGATATCAAGTGTTAGCGACAGGATACAAGATCAGATGAAACTCACTTTCATCCAGCAAGGCCATTCTCAGATCAAGTCAGTATCATTCACATCACTTAGCTATAAGGAAACTGAGGCACAGAAGGCAGAAGTGACTCATTCACAACTACTCTGCAGACCAGAAGCAAAACCACAATGAGCCAAATCTCAGTCCAGTGACCCTCAAAGATCACATCATCAGCATACAGAATATGTGTTACAGAAAACAACATGAAAGCACAAATAATACTGGTTTAGATACCATGACAAAATGAGAACAGGATTTCAAGTCAATTGTACCCTTTTAGAAAACTGCCTAGGCAGTTTGAAAGAAGACATCACTATTTCTCATACAGCACTGCTCTAAGAAACAAAAACCTTTTATTCAGATTGCTCATTTATTCTCTCCAAAAGTTAATAGAAAGAATGATGACAAAACTGACCTTTTATAGAAGTCATAAACATTGTAAATAATCGTCCTGCCATCCACATATACCACAGTACTAGAAGAAAGACCATTGGAATGGGTTTTGTGTCCTTTATTTTTTTATTCAGACTCTTTGAACAATTTTTTATGTTTATTTTTCCCTTCATTATGACTGAAATGCACACACTTTTGCCTTCTAGGACCCCACCCTCACAAGCAACCTTGAAAGCAAAAACCACAAAAGAAACAAAACAGATTCTATTGCTGCCCATGATGTCTATTGCTGTCATTGGTTAGTACTTAGCAGAAACAACTGGACTGGCAGAAATAACTATCTGAGACTTTGAAAACAGAGACAAGGAAAGACTGAAAAGACAAAAGTCCAGCTAAGATTCAGATGCGAAGGTGTACAGCAAAGGTCTTAAAGTCTTAACAGAATACACTTCAAAATCTGAGTAATAAAAAAATAAAAACATCAGAAACAGATCCTAAAACACAAACAATTTTTTTTTCTTTTAACTTTGTCAAACGTCCAGTTAGGCATTTAACTTAATTGCCAAGAACTCTGGATGATGCTGGTAGTTGAAGGTTTAAATTATTCAAATGACAATTTTTTATGAGTAAGAAACAACTACTGGACTACTTCAGAAGTTAAAAAACCATAAAATTAATGTAAAGTCTTACAGAGAACTAGGTAATCCATAAACTTCAAGGAACTGATTCATGTTCTGATATTTTACAAGCATAGCAAGTATCTTGGATATTCATCTTGGATGAATATTTCATTTATGTGAAACAATAAAAGGTGTGCAACACTGATGGAAAGCAGAAACGTTCGATCAATCTTTTATGGTCTATTTGTAAGACTGACTTTCAAATTATGGTATTCACACTTTGTGTTGGCTTTCCATACAAAGGTCAATTCACCAATGGAAAATACTAATATATAACTGCCAGAATACTATTTTTGAGGTTACATGGGAAACAGGACAAGGAACAAAACAGAAGCTACTACTTCGTTTATACCTTTAAATGTGCTACAACAAATAGCTTTGAAAAGTCCCTAATGGAAATGAGGATGACAATTATATGGCTGGAGTTAAAATGAAGAGGGAAAAGTAATCTCGAAGTAAAAAAGCCATAATATCCCATTTTGAAAAGCACAGA
>NW_008795322.1:1093736-1098998 GCF_000699145.1 Aptenodytes forsteri | reverse complement strand
AGGGAGGGGGGGGGGGGGGGGGGACGACCAAACAAAAAACCAGAAAATGTCAATTTGCTTGATAAAGCAAAGAGAAAAAAATACAATTATTTGACTTTGGAACATCAGCAATAACCAAAGCAATAATACACATCACATTAATAGAGCCAGCAATTATAGCACAATGTGAGAAAAATGTATTTCAATACTGACAGCTGATGACTCAGAATTCATTCCCTTTACCAATGTTTCTTTTTGTTTCTTTAAAATTGTCTGAAAATTGTCTGAAATGCTCTTTGCTATATGTTCCAGCTTCAAAAGCTCTACGGGACTTCAGTGTTCAGACCAATTATATTTCTGGGCTAGGGAATATAAATTACTTCATAATAAACCTTTCTTTCAGGAATAAAAATAACCATACTAATGCAGTCAAGTGCCACAATCCATGGTTGACACTCAATTTAAATATATTCTTTGATAGCTAAAAGAATATAATTTCTGGACTTACCTTTTTCTCCTCCCTGTACTTCCTCTTGAAAGGAAGAAAAATATTACATAGAGTGTATTTGGGGGAAAAATAGCTAGGATTATTTAAATCTCTATCAGTATCATCCAATAATGGAAAGCTAAAAGCAAAATTAAAATCAAGAACACTTTATTATTGTAAAAGCTTCTTTAATATTTTGTGTATTTTATGACAACTAAAACCAGGAAAAACTATCTCTTCTATTTTCACAACATATCTTAAAAATTGGAAATCTTCATCCATCCCAAAAACAGAGGTCATAGAAAAGTGACTTGGACAAAAGAAATATCTGAAAGCTTTGTGAATATTATCATTCACCTTTATTTTTTCTTTTCTTTACTGAACATTTTGAAAATAGTAGTATTTTTTTTATTGTCTCATAGGTATATGTATATATTCACTATTCATGAATAACTTGGAATTTTTAATAATAATAATTGCAATAATTTTAGGATTTGCATGCAGTCTGCTGGAAACCCAGTTCAAGGTTTCTCATGATAGACATCCAAAATAAAAGTAAAATTTATATTGCTGCATCCTTTACAATAACTAAAAGAAGCAGAAAAAAAAAAATCCTCACAAAATTCTTCTGAAACTAGAAATACTACAGATCCAAAGAACTTTTACATTCCACGCATTACATTCCACATTCCATATTCATACTCAACACAGAGTACGATTAGTTACTTTTCTTCTAGAACTTGCGATAATTTTTTATTTGGTCAAAAAAATAATGGTCTTCAAACGTTTCATGCTTGGATGGTGATAGCTCTTGCTGCCTTTAGTAATAAGGTTCTTATTTAGTAATAAACAAGTTTAATGACAAACTTTTTAACTAAGAAAATTAGCAAAAAATTTAAAATCCTGTTGGATACATTGGTGATTACTATATCAAGCAGAAAACTGAAGACAGTTTCACTAACATAATTAATAAATAAATGGTCTGAAATTCAGAAACCTATGTCAGGTCATTCTTTAAAGACAAAATAGGGGCCAAAGAGAAACATCTGTATTCATAGATACTGACACTGAATACATAAAAATAATGTACCAGCACAACGGCAGTAAACTCAGGGTATTTTGAAAAGGCTCCTACCTCTTCCCTTTGTGACATACAAAATATGAAGTCTTTAAAATATTGTAGATTTTGAGACAGTAGTAAAGATTATGGGTGAAGTATGGTTTGTCTTAAGTGCACTGTTAGCAACCTGCCAGAATAAAAGATGTCCCATATATAAAATTGCTAAATATATATATATAGTCTAAGCCACAATTTTTTCTTCTGCTGCACATGAGAAAAAGTTCCCAGAAGAGGTAATTTGTTAGCACTGTTCTCACCTATCAGATTTGGGGAAAGATAACAGTCGGAAACCTGGAGGCCATATTTGATCCCTAAGTATTTTGGGGGGCCCTGATTTATGCAAAGCAGGTAGGACAGATGAATTTTCAACAGCACAGGAAAGAGAGACACAAAGAAATCAGGTGACTTATCACAGAGTCAAGAACAGGTTTATAGACCACTCGTTGGACGGATGCAAGATCAGTGTTTGTCCTACCTGTGTTTGTTAGCTCAAAAAAAAAAAAAAAAAAAAAAAAGAGACCACCAACAGCTATCAATGAAACAGTTAGAAATACTACTCCAGGAATGATGTATTAAGCAGTTATCTATTTAAGAACTTACTAGTAAATGCAGTAGGAAAGACAGACAGACATGAAATGGCAGTTGATGACCACATGGGGATTCACAAACTTACCAGTGTAAAACACAGAACCCACTGTGGCACAACATAAATCTGTCACCATTTTAAAAAATTGTGAACAACTTATTGTGGTGAAGCTCCACAGTTACAAGTGAACAAACAACTACTACCTTTTTGGAACAACACAGAGGTTAGGGAAGTATAAAAACAACGGCAAATGGGAACACGTGATGAAATCTGAGGCCCCTGAAATTCTTGCAAGTTGCCTGAAAATCATCATCAAGTCATGAAACCTTAGCAGAGATCTGCCGAATTCCTCATTCTTCTCTATCCTTGAGCTTTTCATTACACTGTAAGGCATCAAGAGCGTCTTAATACACTAGGAAAGCACACAGTGATGTCATCCTCTTCACCCGAGTACTTCAGTGGCAAATTTGGTGTTCATTTCTATATACAGTTTTCAAATTTTTTCTGATTTTAAAAACTGTATATATGGATTAAACAATGATCAGGAGCTGCTTTTATAATTGATAAAAGCATTTACTCCTTAAAAGCACTGATAAATTTATTTCATTTCAGACTGTGAAGGTAATGATTTTTCAAAGACTGAATTTCAATGTTAGATTGTCATGAGGAAACCTAATGATAGTTGTAAAAATTAAAATTTCAATTTTGAATTTTTTACTTACATATATTTTTAAATATAGCCCCCAGGAAGTGTGTGAAATATGTTGAGACACAGTGCACATTTCTGCTACCCTAACTCAAATTAATTTTCCAAGTAGTGACATTTATACACAAGAAATCTACGTGCAACTGTAACAACAGCATACTCTGTACCGATATTCAATTAAAACTGTTGGTCTTCCTGCTTACATCTTGTAGAAAGTCAAAAATAGAGAAAGTAAAATCAAATAAAAATAACAGTTTCTTACCCTCTGAAACTGAGGAGGATTTTATGGCAAGCATAACAAGGAAAAGTTAAAGATGCAAAGCAGCTACTACTGAAATCAAAAGAAGTCTTGATCAAGTGACCAGTAAAACTCATGGCTTCAGTTTTAACTTTCAGGGAGATCTTCCTAGAGAATTTTATTGTTTGTCTGCACTTATAATGTTTAGCCAATAATTTTTGCAATTAACTGGTGGAAAAAAATCTCATCTTCAATGACCCTTCTCACCTTCTGAAATATTTTTAACTGTCTATGTTCACATGCTTTATAAACCCTCACAAGTCTCAAATTCTCTTAAGCCAGACTTATTTTGAGCTTGTAAGACTGATTTGTTTCTTTCCTCCAAGTAGCTCATAAGATATAGCTATCCCAAGACAAATAAGCACATGAGAAAAAAACAACCTGCCATCCAGGTAACCATCACCAGCATCTAAACCTACAGAAAAGGTCAAAAAGAAGTTTTCAGTATACTGTTGCTTTTGTGAAACCTATAAAAGCCTTCAGAAAGTTCAGTTAATGCATGAGCTTACTTCAAAACTTGTAACACACAAGTGACATATGGAAAACATTTTTTTGCCATACATTTTACACCTGTAGTAAATTCAGATATTGCTGACATTAGAAATTTTGGCAACCTGTAAAGATTTTAAAAGTATTCATAAGAAACAAAATTAAAGTCAAGTTTGGAAAACTCACTTCAACATGAAACATGAATTAACTGATTTTGAACATGACGTAATATTTTTCTATAAATTTTCCTCAGAGATGCGTTACATTGCCATTGTATAGCAAACATAAAAATTCACCATTCACATGAGGATACTCCAATGTAACCGCTTAAGAATATGATACACTTTTTGTACTTTTGCTTGACATTGCATATTTGCAGTTCCAATATCATGCATATATGCAAACCAAACTATAATTTTATTGAGATACAATTTTATTGAGTTACTGCTTTTGTTGTGGTTTACTGTTGAAAGCATTTTAAATTTTCTAATTCGCAATTTCGTTCCATATAAATGAAACTGAAGTTTTCACTCAATGTATTTTGGGAAAATTCTAATTTCTAAGTGTTGCCTATATACTTGGTTTCAAGAGGACTACGTAAACAAATCCTTAGTCTATTATGCTCAGAAAGCATCACCACATGTGTGTTAACTAGCATACTGATCTGGCTGGACATCAGCAAAAGATAATATTCATGTAAGATAGATGAAGGGAAGATCTTCATTTGACAGATTTGTGCCTTCCAGCTTGAGTCTATCATCCTTCCCACACAGAAACATGCTAAGTTATATATTATTGTTTCATGACAGCTAGTGTGAAAATCAGAGCCTTGAATGCAAAAAGATACACCAAGCTTGTCCCTCACCCTAACTCACTGAACTTACCATGCCTGGAAGCAAGACTTTCTCCTCCAGTCTTCAGTCAATCCCCCAAAGGGATGTCAGGATAATGGAACCTGACAGTTCTACAGTAATAATGCCATAAACCACCCTAAAGGAGCCTTGTATCAACCAACAAAGAGCAATTGCCTTGACTCTTGAGTCACTACCACCAGTCAGTAGTAGAGTTTTATCTACTTAGAGACACCAATTCACAGCTGTAAGAATGCAAATCAGATATTTTCCCTCTAAAATCAGACCCAGTGACTTTTTCAAAACAATGTTCACAATTGACCACTTGTCTGTCCAGATCTCTCTAGACAAATTACTACTGAGCAATATTTTTATTCTACTACAAAACCTTCTCATATTTTGGATAGTAAGAAAAACGGGTAAATGGGGAGGGCTTTGTAAGAAGGTGGATGTTGAACAACAACATAAAATAATGAAAATAGTCTTATGATGCAAAGATGATGTAAAAAGATTTTGAGGTAAGGATGCTATGTAAAGTGAAGAAATTTTTTTTCTTTTTTTAAATTTCTTATGTTTCTACAGTGAAATAATTGGAAAACAGTGAGAAGCAAATATATTTCACTAGAAGTCCAACCATAATAATAATAATCATAGAACCATAGAACAGTTTGGGTTGGAAGGGACCTCTAAAGGTCATCTAGTCCAACCCCCCTACAATGAGCAGGGACATCTTCAACTAGATCAGG
>NW_008795322.1:1072796-1093293 GCF_000699145.1 Aptenodytes forsteri | reverse complement strand
GGATACGATTGGCCTTCTGGGCTGCGAGCGCACATTGCTGGCTCATGTCCAGCTTCTCATCCACCAGTACCCCCAAGTCCTTCTTGGCAGGGCTGCTCTCCATCCCTTCATCCCCCAGCCTGTATTGATACCGGGGGTTGCCCCGACCCAGGTGCAGGACCCTGCACTTGGCCTTGTTGAACCTCATGAGGTTCACACAGGCCCACTTCTCCAGCTTGTCCAGGTCCCTCTGGCATGTCGACCGCACCACTCAGCCTGTCCCTGCCCCAGGAGAGAGGCCTAGGCACCTCCAGCAGCCTGAGGTCTGCACTGCAGCCTCTCCCTTCAGCAGCTCCGCCTGCATGGTGGCATCAGCCACTGCTGGGGTAGAAGGTGTAGAACCTCCAGCTGGAGCCACAGCCTTTGTTCTCAGACAAGTGCCCGCCATTCTGCCTTGGGGGTCAGGTAGGATGAGTGCCCTTGACCTTTGCCGATGGCCACAGAATGGTGCCTGGTTGCTGGATTATGTGTACTCCAAGTCTCCCACTTAGCCCATGGAACGCACCTCCTTCAAAGAGGCACCCTCCCACACAAACTGACATGCCACGCCCTAGCTGACGTGCCACACCCTGTTTGCCCATCCTGGTCACAGCACTCCCTGGGGCTGCCTTTTGTGGGAGTGGGGGGTGGCGGCCATTGCTCCTGGCCCCACCCACACCTCGTCAGCTGCCCTCGTGAGAGCTGCCAGCTCCCAGTGCGTCCCTGCGCTCCCCTGGGGGTTCCCCGGC
Source organism: Aptenodytes forsteri (assembly GCF_000699145.1). Lineage (NCBI taxonomy): Eukaryota > Metazoa > Chordata > Aves > Sphenisciformes > Spheniscidae > Aptenodytes > Aptenodytes forsteri. Next base: position 1,092,526 of record NW_008795322.1, on the reverse strand, counting down.
TCAGGAAATCCCCCTGTACGCAGCGATCCGCTGCAGGACATGGCTGTACCGGAGCTGATTGCCTCTGTGAGTGACCTAATAATAATAATAATGATGACGAATTTAAGGGATAAGAATTCTACCTATAAATATTGATAATTTCTCCCTCAGTCCACCTTCCAAGTACTCCTGTAATTACTAATAGAAAATAAGATCAAAATGAAAGTTATTTGTCCCTTTCATACATTTGCAGGGGAGCTTTTCCAAGATTTTAGGACGTCACTTAGCACTCATAAGCATCCCTCAAGTTTCTGTATCTCATTTTATAGCTTATTTCAGCTCACGTCTTGTTATCTGTGAACCCAAAACTACCTGACCTAGACAAGAGAAATGATGGTAGGGAGCCAATTACTTTTCACCTAAACTGAAAGCTGGGTAAACTCTCTATTCCATTCTATTTGAACTACTTCTCATTACTTCAACATATCTTTTGTATCATAAGGAACCTGGTAACAAGAAAATTCTGCACATCTTTGATATTAGTATTTATTTAACATTAAGAACTTTTACAATTTGCAATACTAAGAGATTTTTCCCTCTCTTCCCTCAAGAACAATATAAGGGGTTACCTAAATATATCCTGTCCTAAGTCATTTAATGTGTTCTTTAAAGCATTTATCAAATACTTGCTTGTGCATACCTAAATCTTTATTGGATAGGCTCACTACAGGTTTCTTTTATGGGAAAGTACTGGGATAAATAAAAGTTGTGCAGGGTAAGTTAGGTTGGTATACATGTAAAAATAAGACAGAAATGCATGGGTGGGAGGGGATTGTTGCATAAAACAAGTTCAGCAACAAAGCTCTTATCAGGCCTAACTGTACTTATCAGACAAAAGCCTGAGTGAAAGTAAAATCATTAACTTCTAAAAATATATTTACTTTTCAATAACTGATTTCTAGAGTAAAGGACACTTACTTACGAAGTTAACTCTAAGACCTTTGTGTCAAAGTTATTACTTCACCAGAAACCAACTGTTCTCAGGTTTCTGGAAGAAAAAGGCTCTTTCCCCAGTCAGAGCTTTAGAGTGTCAGCATCTGAAATTCTACACAACGGCACTAAGGACAGTGTTAACTAAACCCCGTAACTGGCAGGAAGTGTTATGTATTTATGAGTAGTTTTAGACTCTGTGAGGCTCAATTTTTCAAAGAATTGAGCCTTTTTACTAATGCCTGAACTTCCCTAGAGCTGACGACTAACTTTCAAACCTAGCCCTGCTGTGCAGCACATTACTTCTTCATGAGTAGAATAAAAGAGAATAAAAAAATCCTAAATTACTTGGAAGGTAGGTGCATCAAGATTTAACAGAAATCCACAATGGCACTTCAACCTCTACAAATGTATATTGAAGGAAATAAGATAAGTTTTATGAACATCTATTTGTGAAGTTGGCCATCTCAGCAAATAGTATTTCTAAGTCTTCAAGGGACTGCTGAAGTTCTTGTCACTTCAGGTGGTAATTATCCACATCTCAGTGGAAAAGACAAGGAGATGGAACCACCCATGTGAAAAAACTGAAGCTATGTTATGACATTAAACAAATACACTGATCTTCTAGCAGTAACAGAGAAAGGGAAAGATGTTTCAGTTCTGACCTGTTCCCCACTGCCACTGTGGACTTAGGAAAAAAAAAAAAGTACTCAGCATCATTCAAAAGACAGCCTGCCTGTCCAAAGAAACCTCTCTTCTAAAGGGCAGCTAAAAGTTGCCTTAGAATGACAACATGTCCAACTGTCCATACTTATTAAATTGCAGGCACTAGAGGGTGACCTTAGAGCTTGACTGGAGTGCAACTCCAGAGCAAAAAAATTCCTAAATCTATTTTTGAGCTCCCTAAATCTATTACCTTCCCCATCTATGCTGGCACATGAAATGGAAAAGAAGACGCAGTACTGTTCTGCAAACATATGAAGTATAATCCATATGAGCCATTACAATGAAGATGGAAGTTAACCTGTCCTGCAAAGTTATGCTGAATGAAATCCCTATGCTAATTCAATTACGGGACCGTGAAGTAAGAAAAACAAGCCATCCCCCCATCCAGGCAGAAACTCAAAATCTTAGTCTAAGCTACATGTCAGTGGGAGGTAAAAAAAGGCAAACAAAAACAACAACCCTCAAATGCTTTTTTAACATACATCTTATTTGCACCTTGTATATAAGCACTGTCAAATGTAGGATTTGTTTTAACAAAACCATTATTTCTCACTTTTAGGTTCAAATACCTAAGTACTATTGTTACCTGGGACATCAATATGCATGTAATTGATTTTTGGTTTAGTGTCTGTGAATCTTGAAATATCATTGACCAATTAGCTTTTCTCCAACGACAAGAAAGAAATACTGAAAAGTTACTGTTGTTGTCTCATCAGGAAAACAAGAAATTTCCTATCTGAATCATGTATTTTCCTGAGTATACGTAAGTCTGTAAAATGAAAATTCTTGGTATCTTGAATAGCCATCTTTTACAATTCAGCCATATGTCCCTTACACAACTACTAGACAGGGTTCCTAATAAAAAAGAAATTAGAAAGTTCAAAAATACATTGGTACTGGTGGTACCATAAGTTTACAAAGGATTTTTGATAACGGGAGAATAATGAAGTTGGAATTTACCTAATCTTATTAGTGTCTAACTGCAATATTCAGTAAGACCTGACAACATTAATAAGTGTCAGTTTACATGTAGAAAAAGCTCTATCTTGGCAGTTATTTTTTACAGAAGGCAAATGTTGATAACAACCACCCCAGGCTTTCTGTGACCTATTTAAAGGGCCAATATAACACTTCATTGTCCTCTCATGCCACTGAAGCCTACACAGAAGAATCATCTACATAATAATACTGAAATTAATCTGTGGGATGCTCCCTCATTCAAACATGGTTTGAGAGTAAAAGTGAGGGTTGCTGCTTCAGCTTCCACTTAAAGAAACGAAAACATAAAAAAAGGACAGAAATGAGAGGTTCCAGCAGCTGATGCTTAGGACAGCGAAGATGATCTGGTGAACACCTGTGTTAAGAAAAATATGTCTGTGTCACAGTGCACTGAGTTTGCAGGGACGTTAACTGTGCTTCCTTCCTTTCTCTCTATGTACTGAACCACTCAGACAGTATTGGTGTAACATTAAAATACAAACAGGCCACAGAAAAGTTTTGTTTGTCCTCCTCTACTGCTAGTGCTTTTGACTATTAAATCTGTATCACTGCTTACAATATGATTATCAACAATGATTTCATTCTGATTTAACTACAAATCTAGTCTCACTCTATAATTTTGATTTAACTACCTTCCTAGCTTTCATTTTACATAAAACACATCTCCTTCCATTCTTGATTTTCACAAACAGTGACATTAGTTACTTGATCCAGAACTAGTGTGAGGCTCAGAAATAACCTAGTTGCAAGAGCAGGCTTGAAATCTGATGAAGATTTGTGATCTCCATTTTCCACAGGTCATGGAATTTGTAAACTGTATCAGAAAGAAGGGGAAAGCTTCTATTGAAAGACATCACTAGAGATGATTTACAGTAGCAAGAGGTAACTCTCCTCATCAGAGGCAAGACTGACGTGTTGTGAGACTGAGTAAGAATCTATTTTGTCAGATTACAGAGGTATGAACTGACAGCTACACAAAGATTATTATATTATACTAGAAGGAATGCACCAGCTGCTTCTAATGATAAGTAAATACAGGAAAATTACTGTAATAGGTAAGAGTAATGGAACTATAACAGTAACACCAATCTAATTTCCCCCCAAACTGCGACAGATTAGAGCAACAACCTATTAGCACACAGGATTAGCTCACAAAAGAAAATGCTCTGCTCTTGTAAGAGCAGAGTTATACTTTCACTCTAGTCCACTGCTAACTGGGTATTGCTGCACCTATGTAACATCTAGTGTATATGGTATACCTAGTTGACAAGAAATGCTAACTAATCAATAAAAAAAAAAATAATTTAAAACATGCACTTATACGAATCCTTCTGGAAGTATGAGTGTGACCCTCCATTACAGTGCTCCGAGCTGGAATTCTATTCAAAACCTGCTCTGAAACAGCTCCCCCTTTTTAACATCTAAAGGAACAAAGAAATTATTCGTACTAAAATCTTCATAGTCAAAGCAGAGGCCTGTGACACCTGTAAATTGTAAGTGTATTAATCAGGTTAGACTAAATATTAGCTTGCCTTGAACTCAAATGTAAATGTACAGAAATAGTGTAATCAACAACAGCATGTAGGTATTTGTAACACTGTGGTGGTATTGCCAGACACAATGTGCATTTTACATCAGTATGTAAGCAATGTGAATGCCCTGAAGAGGTGAACAAAGACCTGTAGGCTTAGCTGCCTACTGGGGTTAAACCAGAACATTAGTGTTTGTAGATTCATCCTTAATCAGAAATCATTGCTTATTAACATTTCAAATTAAAATTTGCTCTTGCATCCTGCTGTTTTAACATAATACTTCTGTTTATGAATGCCCGTCTCTCTTTTTCCCTATCATTCCCAGTTTATACTTTAAGTAGTTATCTCAACTGAGATAAAATCATTGTTTTTCCATCTGGCCATTTCTTTCTCTGAATGAACTACTTCACTATCTGTTTTAGCTGCCCCTTCTATCACCTCCTACTATCAGTGTTATGCCATCTTTCTGTCCAATCTAGACTTGGAGCTATTTCTCATTCTAAATGCTTTTTCTTTTATTTTTCAATGATATCTAATTAAGTTCTCCCTCCCTAGCCTTGTTCACAGTAAACACTGTTTACCATTTGCCATTTGAACCCTTAATGTCATCCTATCCATGGTCAGCTTCAGGCATCTCAGCAGAGAAACACAATCTTTTTTAATGCTATGCACAACAATTTATTTGGGTAACAGCAAGATGACTTGCATGGCTGTTTCCTGGAAAGCCTCTTTTCTATGGAAAAAAACAAACAAACAAAAAAACCCCCAACTTCGTGTAATTTTAAAGCATCAATACTTTTAAATAATTCAATATTTGTAAACTTCTACCAGAGCAACTCTTGGTCAATTACCAGTGCTATTTCATTGGCTGGGTGGGAGATATTTCTTTGCAAATTGTTGCAACTCATTTTCTAAATAAGGAAACAATAAGTACAACTGAAAAGCTATCCAAAAGACATGTTTGGATCTTCTTTTTTAAAAAAAAAAAATAAAAAATAAAAACACTGTTTTCCTTAGAATGTCTCCTAGAACTTGTCCTCCGCATAACTCCTAAATAAGTCTTACAAGAAGAAATGCAGAGGTTACATAAAACTGTTGTCTTTTTAGAGTTCATGCATTTCAGACAGTGTATAGTTGAATCACAGACACCTGGAAAGTCTTGAAGTTGCAGTACCATGAATCAGTTACATATAAATAAGTTATTTTCTACTGAGGTACATTTTGAGGAAATGCAGGCAGGCAAAAAATACCTGAATGCTAATTTGTGTGGTAATTAAAGCACTCTCTTATATTAAATATATGAAATCCTGTGTTATGAAACTTCCAAGTAATGCTGAATCCAAAATACAAGAATAACTTTTTTACGATTTTTTGTTTTCTTCTATTTTAAAAGGATTTTTAGAAAGAGGCAGGAGATTAAAATAACATGAAAGTCTGTCATATAGTTAAAAGACTATCATGAATCATCTACTTTGCAGAAGAAACTGAATACAACAATCATATGCAACCTTTTTCCCACACTTTGAGAGGGGCAGTAAGGTAAGTGTGACAAAGTGAGGAAATATTGTAACACATGAAAGTTACCTTCCCAATGAGATACAGAGTTGCTGAAAATGTGTTACAGACCTATAAACTATTCAGCCGAGTGTATATTGAGAAGTTTACTCTTTTTTAGAAACTGTTATGGCAAAACCCTCTTTATCTTCTGGCAAAATAAGCCTGACTTCACACAGATGATAAGCACATTTTAGCTAAACTTTTAAAAAAAGTTATATTTAACTGAAGAACTTTCTCTTCATTGCACAGCTTGTCAATTTGCTATTACTTTCTCTAAAATATAGAGCAACATATTTCACTCTGTTGCTGCATGCACGCTAAAGCATCAGCCTTTGTGCTTCTACGAAGTGACTTGCATATCTTATCTCCCACTCCTCTGCCATCCTCCAAGTATGCTGCCCTGCCCATCATCTTCATATCTGGTGCTTCCCAAAATTCCCCACAACACTGTCATATCAGCCCTGCTAGACTCATCCTGTTCAGAAGGCAAGACAGTTTCATCTGCTGCAATTTCCCCGCTTTTCTTCTCTATGCTGGTTATAAAAGGAAGGAAAAGGTCAGCAGACATCACAAGCCAGAAGACGTTAGTATCTTCAGAGCATATCCCAAAAAACAGCATAGGATAACAGATGAGAAGAGTGTTTTGGGAGAAAAGGCAAGCAACATCATCCTTGTGTGCCTGTCACCCTCCCTCCTAGTATTTCAGAGTTACTCAGGAAAGAATTCTCAGGTACCATCACTCTTCCCTTCCTTCTTCATCTCCCTATTCTTCCCCAGTGACAGATGGATCTTTGTATATGCTACATTTCCTGCCTGCTCACCAGAATCCTTCATTTCTACTACTTTTTCCTCCCTCTTCTTATATGATCATTTTGGTATTAACATTGTAAAAACTACCAAAGGACATCTGGACATTACTATTCCAAACTATTATTTTGTCTGGCTGTCAAAAACTGCTTCTTGGTTTTACAGATACTTTCCAAGTTATGTGAAATTGCTGGCTTATTTAAAGGCAGTGGATCCATAACTCAAAAAGTACCTGACCAACAGGCATGCAAGAGAAAAATGCAATTAATTTGTTTAGAGGATCTGTCTATAGGGCTGTGATTTTACAAATTATTTTGGCTGCAGCACATCTAGCACAAGAATTCAGAACTTTCAGTCCATACCAGTGTGTGTTCATCCACATCACCTTTCTTTCCCTTATGTGGCAAAAGCAGTTTTTCAGAGACACTTCAATAAACGTGTAACTGGTTTTCTTTTTATTCCTTCCCCCCCCCCAATTTAAATACCACATACCAAAATTTGGTATTTGCAAATACTTTTTTTTTTTTTTTTTTTTTTTTAAGTTATTTGCACATCTCTCAGTGAAACCTGGTTCTCTGGCAGACTATCTCATCTCACATTAAATCTTTAGACAAGGTCTTATGCCCTGCACTACTTCTGGTACAGACCTATAGCTTGTATTTTAGATGAGCTCCCACTTGTGTGATACAAATATGCTATCATTCTGCTGATCTGTTACATTCTGTTTCTGAACACACAGTCCAAAAATAAACCCACAAAACAAGACTGCTATTGTGGTGATCTGAACTGTTGCTCACTCAATCCCAGGGACTCCTGATTTTGCTGTTTTCTATTTTTTTCCTTTTCCTAGAATAACAGCACATTTCTCTCAGATATATTAACTAACATTTCTCTGTTCAGACCATGTATTATTTTGCCACATTTTGTCTGTAGCCCTGGCTTTTTACTATTTTCTACCCCTACTGTTATTTATTTAATATGCTGTTATTCATTCCCCAGATTCTCATTTAAAATGCCAAATAAAGACGACTGCATCCTAAAGGGCACTTCTGGTTAGCTATCTAAAAAAAAAACCCCAAAAACCACACATGTAGATCTGTCTGCTCTCAGTGTAACCTAGGAATTTAAAAGTTTTAAAGAGCTTACTACAAAGACCTCAAACTTTGTAGTAAGTTCCTGAAAAGTTTTAAATTCCTAGGCTACAGTAAGAGCAGACAGACATATGTAGGTTTTTTTTTTTAGATACCAAACCAGTGGAATGCAGTTTTCTGAAAGAGATTATGTCTTTGACACTAGTTAGTACCCACACTGCCACAACCACTTCAGGTTTTAAGCAATTTAAAAGAGCTAAAATAAGGCAGCATTTTTATTTTTATTAAATTGCTAGTTAAGTACTGGTATCAGTCAATATTAGCTATCAAGTCAATCAAGCAATATATTGGCCTATATAGTCTATATTCTTCCAGTCAGTAACGAGGGTGTCAGATTGGTTGCTAAGCAGTCAAGCTACCCAACAGTTCCCTATTCCAAATCAAGGGAAGTGAAGACATTTTCAGCTTCCCACATAATAACCCAACAGTTTTAGGATAAGTTCCTTTCTTGTTCTAAGCTCTCCACTGAAGTAAACTCAAATGAAACTAATCCTTTATTTAGCAATCACACGCTCTTACACACCACACATTTACATGTTATTCTTTTCGTTCCCTAATTGCAGTTCTCCTGTCATTTGCTAGAAAGGGTAAAAGAAGAAAGAATATGAAATATCTGCTCTTACAAGGTCATTGGCACTGCTATCCTTGCATTCATGCATATCTTGGACTTTCTCCTGCCCAGACATTATGTCCGCCCAAACATTACAAAGCTACTTTGACAAATGGACTTTTTTTCATTCTAGAATAGCTCATCAGTATAGAGATGAGCATCACATCACATAAGCTTCTGGGCTAAGTTCTACTGCTCAAATCTAGCAGTCATGCAAGAAGGAGACATAAACCCAATGCAAAATATTGTTGCACTTGGCGCTGTCATGTTGGTGGCAATAAGAACACATCTTTAATGGCCTAAGACGACTGTTAGCCAAAGTGTTTGTACACTTTGAATGCTGGTGGAGAGTTCATGAAGACATGCATGTTTCATCATACTGTTACACAGATAGACACACACATACATAAACAGCTTTCCACAAAGTGAAGATATGATGCACTAGAATGCACTGAGGTACAGATTAACATTTCAAGACAGGTATCTGCAGTGTACCACTACTGTGGTACAGAGCTTCATATTTCTAATGGGTTGATGTGGACTGGAAACATTTGTGGGAAGACAGTAACACAGACAGTAACATAAAAAAAATGGAAGAAACCCACCTTAAGGAGTTCATAATGTTGAATACCATTCACACCAATGTCCGGATCGATGGCAGATGGGACAGAATAGCGAGAATTAATTGCTGTGTTTTCAGGGATAGAGATGTTAATAACTGTTGAAGGGAAGAGGGGGGCATTGTCATTTATATCCTCTATTAGGAATCTGATCTTGACCAGTCTGAAAACTTCATCAGGCAAAACAGCAACCTCCACCTCATAAAAGCAGCGATTCTCACTAAAGATGCCAGAGCACAGCTTCTCTCGGTCTATGCGGTTTGCAGTTGTGAATATCTCACCAGTGTTCTCCTCCACCCGTACTAATGGTACATCACCAGTCTTATACACAAGCTTGAACTGTAGTGGTGAGGAAAGGGGCACATCTGGGTCCAGCGTTAGGTTAAGATCCTTGAGCAAATTGCCAATGAGGACATTTTCAGGCAGTTCTTCCCGCACGGTATAATTCTTCTCCTGTGCGCCAGATTGAAATACAATACAGGCGAATAAGACTGCCAAGAGGTAGGTTCCAGACAGCAAGTCCATCTCCAGAATGACTAATGAGTATTTGCGTAGAACACCAACAGTAGCTGGAAAAAGGAAAAGAAACAAAGAAAAATTCTTAAAAATTTACAGAATATTGTGTTCTTAAAGTGATGGAGACATGAAAGGAGTACCTTTCCTATAGCAAATAACCTGAACTGTTCGAAAATCCTATCAGTAAAGTGATATTTGACTTAACAATCCTTCATAAAATGTATAAGATTTCTTTCACAATTTTCTACTTAAAACTGTTTACTAAACACTGAGCTAAGACTCTTAGAAGTGGATCAGAGTGAATGAACAAATAAATACAAAAATCCCTATTTCCAGCATGAGATTTTCCTTTGCTCCTTAAGAAAACCTCTTCCTTTGAGTCCTCTGCCACATTGTCCTCAATTTTTTTTTGTTTCCAAAGAAAAAAGTAGGTAAGAAGTTTGCAAGCCACCATCTGCTGAGAACCAGATCTTTTTATAACTCTTGCGCAGAGACGGGAAACCAAGAACACTTGTCTTAATTTCCCCCCCAAGTTTTGCACTAACAAAATTATGTACTATTTGTTAACAGCAAAGAAATCTGACTATTTTTAATACAGGAACTTAAATTGGCAAAAAAATGTTATCTAGATGTAGTGTGGTGAACTTCAGCCAATAATGGGTGGAAATCTGTCTAACACAGGGACACTAATACAGCAATCCCTTTCTTTAAGATGAGAAGATCTGATTTGATCTTTGGAAGTAATCATAAATACTAGTACTCAATTCATTGAAATATGGATTATGTGTCTAAATCCACAAGAGCAGTGCACAAATTCCAACACGGAAGGAGAACAGCAAAATATTGAAAGTTTTTGATGTAGAACTAAAGCTAAAAGATTTTTCCCAGCAGTAAGGGTAAACTTGTAACCCTCTTAGTTCCCCAGCTGCCCACCATATTGCCAGATAATCTCCATTTGGATCCTTGTCATTAATTTCCAAGACGGTTGAGATTTCCTTTGCTTTCTTCAATTTTAGGGAAAAAAGAAAAAAGAAAAAAGAAAAAAAAAAAAGAGATAGACTACGCAGCAATAACTCCCCTTCTGGTATGTGACAACATTTAATACATCTCCTGGAGAATGAACTGTTAGAAATTTTGTATAATTTTGAATCTGGTGATGTCTGCTCATATATGAGCTAAGTACTCTGACATACTAGAGATTTGCAAGACACAAATTTGTTCTGGGCTGAAGAAAAGAAAATTTTGTACTTTTCAACCCAGTTTCTGAATAACAATATATTCTCCTCTCAAGATTGTTAATAACCTCAAGAAAGATGGAAGTAGAATGGGATGACTTATAGGTACATACAGATATCTACGTACCTACAGCTGAGAACTTTTAGAGAAAAATATTCTGTATATAGAATATGCTGCTTTGCCTAATGTTTGCATAACTCTGCCCTTCCAGAATTTAGGATAATCTAGGACAGCACTTCTGTAAGGTAGATGCTCAAGAGTTCCATCTAAAATTATTTTTTTAGTTAATGAAGTTTTAGCTCCTATCAGCTTGGCATCTGTTTCAAATATACCTATACTAACTCATCTACATTCTTTTCATTGTGCAGGTAAAAATGTAATTTTTTTCCTGCCTTTTCTAATTTTATTCTCCCTGTCATAGCATAGATTGATTTACTCCTGCAGATCAAGTTGCAGTGGTTGAAGAAATTACTGAAGCCAGTAATTGTCTTCACCTGTTAGTTACTGCCTTTTAGCAGTACCACTTTCAGGATAATTTAAATTAAAACGTTTGACTTTGCAGTGAAACAGATTAGGAACACTTAATATTGCTATTCCCTTTCAACTCTGCTACCTTCTTTTGATTGGGAGTAAGTAACAGATAAAGAACATGCCAACTAGATCTGCAAGGTGTATCTTTCCATGTCAATATGATTTAACTGTAAAGCATTTTCTGGCTTTATGATTATACAAAAGGAGCAACATGAAATAAAAATCCAATCCTGCAAGTCTTCACTTATGAAAAAAGGCATTGCTCACTGGAGTAATTCAATTAACCTAAATGAGATTGCTGACATAGGTGAGAACTGGATATGCAGTTTATGTGGCATAGTTACCGCATTACCTGCGGTATTTTAGTAATTCACTGACTTATTTGCAGTACTTTAATAGTTCAGTATAAGGCACAATACAACACTAAACAGGCATTCAGGAGTGATGAAACAGTGTACTATAAACAGCCATTTTATAAATCCATTATAATATTAAACTCTAAATACATAAATAAGGAAGTCATCAGCAGATACTGATTATCATTAATGGTAACACTATGGTAGCAGTATGAGTTTAATGAAAGAACTGTGGTGATGTACAAATATATTAGTTTGACTATTCTGATTTATTAACTGTCTTATATTTCTGTAAATACATCTCCAGCAATTGTCATCCCACTAAAGTAATTGCCTGTGTACATTCAACCTGCAGAAAGCTCTTATTTCAGCAAAGTAAATTTTTGTATCCACTATTATTAAAATAAATATATTTACATTGTTTCCATGCAAAACACCAATAAAAATGTATGGGTTACAATGAAGAGTTGATACTTAAATGTTCCCCTCAAAACAAAATTTCAGAATGGTAGCATGTTCTGTGCATACTGGAAAGCACTATTCTGCCACTTTTTCTTCTTATCAGAAGTTAAACTGAAAACCAACAAAACAGGGAAGAAAAAAAACCCACAAAACAAAACAAAAAACCACCCACCCTTCATATCCTGATGTTTACAGAGTGATATTTTAAACTTAGAGTTCATTTCTGAGGGGAGGAAATAAAAAAAAATCCAACCATAAATATAAACCAAATTCCAGTCCCTATGCCAAATTCTTCTGTGACAATGTTGATGTAAGGATTGCCTATAAATTATAATAATATAAACATATAGTCAGGTATGTACATCTTCCAAATAAAAATTTTATGCTATAAAAGAATCTTTTGATTATTAACAAGGTTATTAATGCTACGCTGCTCCTCTCTCTCTAGTTTTGAAAAATACAGGGAATTTTAGTCACACTCAAAACAAGAGTTTGTGTTTTATCTATGAAGTTTTACAAAGCAATTTGAGGATGAGTACACATATCGAACAGTCTAAAGAGTTCATGAAAAACTTTCCCGAATCAATTCTGAAAGTTGTGATAGCACCAGTAGATAACTTATATTAAAAATAACCGATAAGAATTCCTATAACCCCAGTTATAACTGCAGTGGAATTTCTAGGGATTATGAAATAACAACAGCAGGACTCAAAGAAGTTTGTCAGGAAAACTGTGGGGTGGAACTTCTTAGTGTTACATTACTACGCATATTTTTATTTACTTTTTTAAATGAAATGAAGTTTGAACCATTTTATTAAAAATATTGTTGTGTCATATTAAAGAAAATACATTAAAACATGGAAATAATAGAACACCATTGTTATAAACCATGTTAGATAAATGTTAACATGACTTTTTGTAATGTCTTTTACTGCCATGGATTTTCCTGAACTACTAAAAGGTACAGAGACGTAATAGGCAGAGTTATGAGTTTTAACAGAAAACTGTTTGGTCTTGAAGTAGAAATCCAACCAACAATGACTTACAATTCTTGAACTTCTGTAGAACACACTATTTTCAAATGGTCTTTACCTGTCTCTCTAAACAATTCTAGAAACAGTTTTGAACCTTTAAAAACTGTTCTAGAGCTGTAGACCTTTAAGGGGAAAAAACCCCAACATGACTCAAATTTTCTCTTAGATTTACAGTGAAGCATCTTATGCTGTGGGGAAAGTATTACTCTTAAAGCAACCTATTTACATAGTCATAGCTGTATGTTGCCTGTCATTTGTGCCATAGCACTGATAGGAATACTATGGCAACAGCAATGCAAAGAAAAAGAGCATGAGGTACTTTCTCGAAACCAAGCATCACCCTGAAAGACATTTACAAAATAAGAGTATTTCTAATGACATACAATATTTAATATGTCTCATATTTGTCTACATATCATAAATATACATAGCACAAAATGGGAGAGCAATATAAATACAAATCCAAAAGCAAAAGGAAAGGCTAAAGAAACTGCAAATGGAAATGGCAGAGTCAGACAAAACAGGACATTAAGAGAAATTGTCAAAAGAGACCACGTGAATGGTAACAGATGGTGGAAAAAGTTAGAGATGAACTAAGACAGACAGACAAGATAAAAATACAAAAAGGAAAAAAGAAAGCAACTGGGCAGAAAGGCAGTCACAGTAGTGTGTGAAAACAGGCTTTCTTGATGGCTGGAGTACAGAGGCAAAAAAAAAGAAAAAGTACAGAAGGCTAAATAGAGTAGTCCAACTCTAAAGGACCTTTCATAAGCTCCAGCACTCACTAACACTTTTAAGGTGGTAAAAAAAAAAAAAAATTAAGAACAAATAAAATTGTTTAACAGAAGGTAACGTTAAGCTTGCCAAGCCATTTTCCCATCTTTCAAAAGAATGCATTGATGTCTGTACTACTGACTTCTGTAACTAGTAAGGCAAATGGCCCAGATGGACAGGATGGAGGGTGGGAAGGGAAAAAAAAAACACAATTTGAGATTTGCTCTTTCATCTGAGTATCTATGCACTTAAATATACTTGCTTTTTTGTCCAATATACTAAATATTAATGGCATAATTTAAATACTGTAATTGTTCATTACTATCTTCATTTAGCAGCTGCCAAATCATACCTTGAAAAGTAGACAGAATATAAAAACTTTAACTACCTAATAGAGTATGATGTGAAGGTAGAATCTAAATCTGTTCTTCATACACAAGGCTCTACCTGGTCCCACCTGAGTCAGAATTCCTGTAGCTTATTACAGGACTTGACTGCTATTTCTTACTTAAGAGGATCACAGAAAAGTAGTAAATGCAGTAAAGAGTCCAGGTGTCCACTTCAAATGAAAAAGCAACACTATTTCTTGATACCTGGGTTCAGATTTGACTTAGAGTAGGAATAAATAAGCTGTGGTAATATTTTGTAACTGCTATATCAAGTTTTAAGAAAAAGTATTATAGACTAATTTAAAAATTTAGGAATATTACATTGAAGTCCAAAACTACATCAATATCCAAATACTGAATTCATAATAGAGAAGAAACCCTGAAACTATCACTCCCATTCTTATCTTCATATTCCTGAACCTATTTTAATTACATGGACAAATTTAGCTACTATACCACACTTTTTCAATACAACATCCCTTTCATTTGCTGCTAATCCACCGAGACTCCTTAAATAGGAGTATTTAAATCCCTGTGTTAAAACAGTGTTTCTCAGAGCAAAAGATCCCCATGACATGGGCTCTATTTGTCAGTCAATAGCATGATTATAATGTTATTTAACGGAAGAGTAAGCTATTTGCAACTATTCCAGCTCACAAAGTCTCCCTCTGAAGTGTCCATTGATAATTAAGCAGTTCTATGCTATATGCCAGAGGTTTTGAATTTCTGAATCATGGTAATATGGATTTCAATTTTATCCTGTAGACCTCAGCTGCTGGATTGTTAGGTAGGATCTTTTCTGGTACTGCAGATTTTTAGTGTTGGGTGTTTTGCTTGGTTTTTTGTCATTTTTTTGGTTGAGTCTGTTTTTGTTTGGGTTTTTTTGGGCTGTAAGTCACTAATGTAGCTGAGCACAGCAATGTACACCCTTTGTCACCACACATACCATGTTTCATTTAAGGAACTGGTTGGTTTTGATGGTGGTTAACTTTTTTAAGAAGGTAGAGACTTTACTGGTATTTCTTACCATTGTTGATGACAATAAGAAACACTGTTGCCTGACAGTGAGGAATCCCCCTCATTTTTTTAAGGCTAGGCACAAATGATAACAACCAACCTGAACTCATTTTCACACTCTATGATGTTTCAAACATAAATTATTTTGCAGCCATCAATATTTATCCCCAGGATCCACTCCCTACATGGTATATTTCATGATCATATTCAAAGAAAAAGACCTACCTCAAAGAGAAACAGACAATTTGTTATATTATCAAGGCTTTCAAATTCATTCCCTCATATGATTTTACTCTAAATCCACTAAGGGACTGATTTATTCTTTGATCTATTTTTTATTAGTGTGATGGTACTGACTTCAGTGAGGTTTCTTTAATTTGATTTTTTTTCCAGTGATGAAAAAAAAAAAAGAAACTGGAAATTCTTATCACCAGGAGAAAACATCACCCCACATCCATTTAAGTCAACAAAAGAATTAAGCAAGCGTGAGCCACAACTTGCTTACAGTTGCATGCTCTCCTGATTCAGACTCTTCACTGCTTTAGAAATAGAGTATTTTTAGGTTTGTTTTTTTTTACTTTTCCATCACAGGGGGTAAGAAATACTCTTCACTTGAAGAAATAAAAAGTTAATGACCAAAAGGCAGATTCTTGCAGCCACATGAAGAAGCAGCCGAGGTGTGGAAAACAAGCAATAGATAAATTCTTAGTGAAACAGAATTCTATATTCCTGATATTAATCTGCAACTAATAGGAAGAGTGCTCATTAAAACTTGTATCAAGATGCTGGAAGCAGTGAACAGAACTATAAATACACAACAGGCAGTGAGCATGCTGAATGGACAAATTGAACTCAATCACATTGATATATGGCAAAAAGAGTAATTTCTTTTAATTGTTTCAAATGAATCCCTGTGAAGCTGAAGTCTTTTTTACTAAAATATTAAGTACAGTCCATGTTTGGGAAAATGCATCTAGCAACCACTCAGCAAATATTTAAAAAATATTTCGTAACTGATTTCAGAAGACTGTGACAATATGCAGTATCAAATTTATTTATATACCAGTAACACTAGGAAATAGATACCCCTGCTATTAGCAGTGAAACAGTTTTGCACCAGAGCTGCATAGAAAGCTAAAGAACAGAAGTCTTGGAAAAAAGCTTCTATAAAGCTACTGAATGTCACAACTCCAAAGCTAACACAACATTGCTCTACAAATTCAAATATATATTCACTAAAATTCAATGACCGACTTTCAAAAACAATACAAAAAAATCAAGTTATTAATGGTATGATTCATAATGTCATTTTCTTAGTGTTTTATTTGTGTGTTTGTACACATGAATACACTTTACAAATCAAGTGAAAATTGCTCTAGTTTTGTTTCTTGAAAATCTGTTCATGCCTCAAATCTGAAAATTAAATCTCTGCTAAAGCAAACAAAAGAAAAGTCATCCATGAACCACTGGCAAGAGAATGCGATATCACAATAAGAAATTATGTGAAACCACATATGTGATCATTGGATGTATTTCAACTTAAAACACATTTTTATTCATTTAAAAATGAAAGTAAATCTGATTTTAGTCAATGTGTCAAAATCCTTTGAAATGGCAGTTGTCAAGATCACCTGTTTCATACATAATGCATTTTGCTTTACTACCTCGCTGCCAGTTAATAACTTTCATTATTGAATAGTAGAAAAATACAATCCACAGTGTCTACTAAACAATTCAAGTATTTGTGAATAAGGATAGGAATACTGCTCACAGCTGAATACTATATTGTCTATTGCCTACTTATACTAAATACAATTCTGCCTAGAGTCCAGTTATATACGTAACAATATTTCTTCATTCTAGAGTAGCAGAAGTCAGCTGCCTTCTTCCATCCCCCTTTCAGTTCAAAACAGAGATGATGTAACTACACTAACTTACACTTCTCATTTAACCAGAAGTTTCATTTGTGAGAATGCTGTTCCCAAAACTTATAGAAAAAAAAAACAATAAAAACTATATATATTACCGTTTTTTTCTTAAAAAAAAAAAAGTCCTGAGTTTAAAAAAATCTTGTTTATATTTTGTAATTCTTGTTAAACCCAGGATATTTGGAATTTTGCATCAAATTCCTGAAGGAAAAAAAAAGTTATCCTGGGTGTCAGGATTCATATATTAAGGCTTTAAATGATACCAGAACCTTACTTTTTCTATATATTTCTTTTCCAATCGCTTAAACTTTTATATTTCCATCAGTTTTGCTCTGCCTCAGCGTAACATACCCAGAGAAGGCTGAGCATCCTGTGAAAATATGCTCACAGATTTTTGTAACAAGTTCTTACAGTACTCCAAGCCTGAAAGGAAAAAAGTAGCTAACTTTCACCATAATTCCTGCTCAGCAAATTATCAGCATGCCTACATAAAACAGGACCAGGAGATTACAGCAACAAAGCATGTATAAAACATATTTTAGTATTTGTTTATTCCGACCTCCCATCAGGCTGTCTGGAAATGGACACTGTGTTCCATTTCTGACGCTGTAAGGCTCATGAAGTATCATGTTAAGACATACAAAATTCTTACACTTACGCAGTCCCTAACTAATGTAATTCATTACTTATCATTGTAATTAATAACTGGCTAAGCATTAAATAACTTATTTTCTTCTTCCTTGGTAAAATGGGAAGAAAATAGTTCAGGCAATTTTACATTCATCCTTGAAAACACTTCACAGAAGCAAAGTGTTTCCTATTCAATCTATTTCCTTCAAGCAAAAGTTTATACGGTACAGCAAAAAAAGAAAATTTTAACAGTAGCATAGTCTCCATGGAAGTCTTTAGATAAGAAACAGTATGTTTTTCATCCAGTGGCAGCATAACTACTCAATTTCATATGGGGTTTTTTGTTCTTCTTAAAGATAGCTTAAATGTAAATGAGATTCAAACTAGAAGGTACTGGTCAAGAGTTTAAAATATAAAATAAATCATAAAAGAGGTTTTCTATACCTTAGCAATTATCTCACCAATTAACAACCTAATCACCATGTTTGTCTAGAGTTGTCACATATAACGTGGATACAATACATAGGAATACATATTTATAAATAATAAACTCACTCTGGAATCTCTGAAAGTACCATGAACATGGAACTAATTGCACGTGTTGGAAGGAATTTTCTCATAATTTATGTATGGGTCCAAATAGCAGGGAAACAATCACATTTTTTAGCTAACTAACCCTATCTAAACACACTATATGAATACAACATCGCAGTATGTAATGTAAGACTCACCTAAGAGAACATGATTTGAGAGCAATGCCTTCCGAAGGGCAGAACAAAACCAACTTAAGATAAGTTATATTAGCATATATGGTTGACAGCCGGCTGAACATGAGCCGGCAGTGTGCCCAGGCGGCCAAGAAGGCCAATGGCATCCTGGCCTGTATCAGAAATAGTGTGGCCAGCAGGAGTAGGGAAGTGATCGTGCCCCTGTACTCGGCCCTGGTGAGGCCGCACCTCGAATACTGTGTTCAGTTTTGGGCCCCTCACTACAAGAAGGACGTCGAGGTGCTGGAGCGTGTCCAGAGAAGGGCAACGAGGCTGGTGAAGGGTCTGGAGAAGAAGTCTTATGAGGAGCGGCTGAGGGAACTGGGGCTGTTTAGCCTGCAGAAAAGGAGGCTGAGGGGAGACCTCATCGCTCTCTACAACTCCCTGAAAGGAGGTTGTAGCGAGGTGGGGGTTGGTCTCTTCTCCCAAGTAACAAGTGATAGGACAAGAGGAAATGGCCTCAAGTTGCACCAGGGGAGGTTTAGGTTGGACATGAGGAAAAATTTCTTTACTGGAAGAGTGGTGAAACATTGGAACAGGCTGCCCAGGGAAGTGGTTGAGTCCCCATCCCTGGAGGTATTTAAAAGACGTGTAGATGAGGTGCTTAGGGACATGGTTTAGGGGGCATGGTGGTGTTGGGTTGACGGTTGGACTCGATGATCTTAGAGGTCTGTTCCAACCTTAATGATTCTATGATTCTAATATAAAACAAAACCACAGACTTTTTATGGGAAAAAAGAAAAAAACAAAACAGATTGAGACAAAACAGAAAAATAAGATTATAAGTAAATGTCTCTCCACTCGCTGTCCTGGTAGGCCAGTTCCTCCCAGACAGACTTGCCCTGACCCCAGGTAGCTTAAGGGTTTATCACTCTCTCCACAGACCCTCAGGCAGTTTCTAGGAAAACACTTTCATTTTCGTTACCTGAACACAAAGACAGAACCACCATCTTCAGCTTTGGAAGGTCTTGTGTTAGAAATTGCGGGAAGACCGGGGAAATACCACCGTTTACTAGCTCTAGTCTCACACCCTCGTAGCTGCATCCGGCCAGACGGGACCGAGGAGAGCACCGTAATGGCGACACCAGCAGCCCCCGGCCCTCCTCGGCGCGCCGCCCC
>NW_008795322.1:1041144-1072706 GCF_000699145.1 Aptenodytes forsteri | reverse complement strand
CGCCGCCTAGTGAAAGAGAGGCATCTGACAAGGTACTCCATCAGGTACCATTGCCTAACAAACATAAATAAATGGTAAACAGCGAACCTCTTCGGTAGAACCTGTGGCACAGGTGTGTGTATTGTCTTTTGCATTAGCTATGCAGATGAAGAAAACTGGGGCAAAGAGAGGCTGTAATTTTTTGTAAACGTTTACATGAGTGAGCACTTACAAATTCTTTGCAAATTCTGGCCCAAATTACCACAGGCTGGCCTACATAAATGCCAGTGTTTCATAGGTTCAGGTAGAGAGGTTATTCCATGCTCCCTTCCCCAAAGCCACTTCAGTGCAACACTGTTGGTACAGACTTCCAGTGGTAGGAGGAAAAAAAAAATCTCTGTATTTAGAGTCTATAAAGCACTTTGGGGATTGCTCAAAGTGAAAGGTGCTGTATACATAAAAGGTGTTAGCAATAGCAGCTGCAGCGTAATGTGGCTTTAGAAAAATTTTCTCTGAGGAAGAAGTGAACCACCCTTTATCCTCTACTAACTATAGGAAATAAATGTATATAAAAGAAAATGAAAAGCAGTTTGATAAAAGATTTCTTGTGATTTATTAAGCGGGAGACCAAAAGTATCTGAATTTGATCCCTGCTGGTTATAGTTAAAAGGATTAAGATCAAGCTTTACTAATTTATATCTTACATTAAGGGCATGAATTTATCTCTTATGATATTATAAGATAGAGTAAATATATATTTTAAATTCAATCAAACTCAATAATATCATTTGATTATTTCCTTGTGGCACAACTCCCTTTAATTACCTGTTGTCCTAAGGAGGATTTTTCTCCTTACTACATTTGTAGCTTGAAATGACCTTTGTTTCAATATGTTGATACAGTAAAAGGAATAAAAGATAGTAATAACAATAATAATTTTATATTGTGCTTTCTGCAAAATTTTTTGCACATTATTTGATGTAACTTTCAAATGAAAGATGTATAGCAAATTATGCATGAATTGCAACAGAATTTAGCTTAATCGTTTATATACTGATGGAGTAGGATTGAACTTTTAATAACTCAGTATTAGCATATGCATGACTATTAAAGATATACCAACTTTTGAAAGGTGAAATCATGTAAATTTTTAAGAAATTCCTCTTACTAGTAAAAAGTATCATGCCTTATTGGTATATAAGAAAAATACTTCTTTAATTCTATAGCTTACATGGACAAAAATGTGAAGTATTTTTCTCTGTTATTTTAAAAAAACCAAAATGACACTGGAATCATCTAACTGTTCTGGTAAAATACTTTCTAGTGCATAGCACCTCTCATCCTGACAGATCCCCAAACTGCTGTAGAGATTGCAAACACATGGATTGCTTCTCAAAGCACTGAAATTCTGTGCCAGGAGCACTACACTAAAGTGATTCTGGAAAGGGGATTGAAAACTGAATTATCCAGTGGAAATGATGGAGCATAGCTGTTTAGACTTGGGAGAAAGCAGCTACCAAAATTCAGTCGGACTACTTGTACAAAAAAAACTCAGTAAAAAGAGTCACAAAATTGGATGAAGCAGAATTATAAGAACACTTTCAAATGTGTTACATCAGTTTGATGTGCAGGGCCTGAATCTGTACTTTACATTTTGTTTTACTGGTATAGTAAATATGGTTTAAAAAGTGGAGGATCTGGTCAACAATTTTCTATTAAATTGATTCAAAGCCCACTGAAATCGGTGGCATCTTCTGTAGGGTTTACAAAATTTGCGAGAACTATAGCTCTGGAAATCGAATGCCTTAACTTAAGCATAAAGTGAGAGAGCCTACATATCTCAACAACAGAACTTTATTAAATATTTGCATAGACTGTTACATGTCAGCATTGAATACTTAATTTTAGATTTTATTACAAATGTCAGGCCATATCAAAACAATCTGTGGTCTTGCCTGAAGCCTGCCATGGTAAAGCTGATGCTTAACAGAATCTCAGAAAACTTGATGTTTAAAGTTTTGCCTAGATCCATAAACTTTACAAAGATACTGCAGCTCCTTCACAGACTTGTACGCAAATACTGAAAAATGTGTTGTTTGTATTTCTTCACTGCCTCCTCACTGAAACCTGTCAACAATTAGGATGAAATAAAAGGGTTTTGGTAATGTGGACAAAATATTTCTAGCTAGAAATCTGCATGTCCGTTGACTCAGTGTGGCCAGCCTACTGTCAATGATGTCTAGACACAAGTGATGTGGTATAGACTCAGGCTTGTAATGTAGAAGAGAAAAGCTTGGGATATTATTTCCCATCCATTCTCCTTCTTCTGACATAGTGCAAGAGGATGAACAGCTTCAAAAGGTTCTTAATGGGGGGGGTGGGGAGGAGTCATAACTACATTAATAATGAGAACAGTGTACATCTGTATATCAGAGTCCTGTAGGTCATTGATGATTCATGAAAAAGCTTTTAAAAATCATATTGAAGCACATTTTCTCACACAATATCATGGGCCCATGATGCGTTTTATCATTACTGGTACACTGCACAGAACATTTTTTTAAGAAAATAGAATATTAGTTCTTGAAACTAGGAATTAAATGTGGAAAAATCTTAAAGGAATAATGTCAACAATGATTAGATTAAAGTTTCAAATAGATGTATATTCTTCTTTCTCTGTTTTGTCTAAAAGTCATGTCCCTACTCCACAAATGCAAGTGAAAAAACTAATTTTGCATATAAATGGAGTGACTTCACCACTTGATAACAGCTTATTATTTAAATGTAAGAAAGATAAAAAAGAGCACAAAAAATACTGCAAAACACATACCAGCCTATTAGCTGAAGTAATCACAACACAGAGAATCTTTGAATAACATGGGATTGTATTAAATACTGTATCATTTGTAAGTTTTATCATGCTTCACATTTTGGTGACTTTGCCTGTTTCCGTCAACTAGAAATGACCGAAGGCTTTTTGGTTATTTCTGGAAATTAGACGTTTGTATTAGGGTTGTAATAGAAATGTTATGAAAACACATCAGATAGACTGTTCCTTTACCTCAGCTAATTATGCCTCCAAATCTAAGACCTACCAAGAAAATGGATGTTTCTCTTTGCATGCAGAAGTTGTTTTGAATGACTCGGGCAAGAGCAATGCAAGTGACACAAGGACATAATTGTATGTTGCTTCACAAGATAGAAGAACAACAGTGATAAGATTAACTGCTCCATCAATTACTGGTATAAGAAGTAGAAATATTGATTTGTGATTAAATGAATGCAGAAAACAATAACATTTCAAATCTTTAACCTCTGACAACCGTCAGTCAGAACGCCTAATGATTTCCAGTAAAACAGATGCTCAGAACTTACAGAATTCAAACCCTGTGTTTAGTAAAGAAAACTTGGTGTTCTGTTACTAAAATCTATCAGAATTCCATTGTTGCGTTACACGCGATATGTATTAAGTGCACTAGAGCAGATTTCCCAAAGAAAATGTTCTATTCTGCTATAGGAACTGGAAGTATTAAAGTATTGTGGTACTGAAAATTAGTCACAATTTCTATTACAACGTAATCATTAGGAACAAAATACTGGAAAGTTTAACAGGATTACTAGAATACTTTCCTGGAACTTAATGATGTTAGTCCCATATATACTTTAAAGTATTATGAAATATTTTGAATTTTTTCAAACATGCCAGTATATAAAAAGAGTGTGATATGGTGTCTTAAGTTTGCAGGTCTATTTGCCTAATAAAATTCCACTATATTTTATGTGATGCGGTACATTACACCTATTTTCTGATACCCAGAGATGATGAATTCCTAGAGGCAGTCTAAGGTCTCACAGTGATGTTCCTCTTTGCGTCAGTAGTAGCATGTATATCATCAGTAGTTCGTTCACTACTGCTACTACCAGCATTAGTGACGGGATTTTTTTTTTTTTGTGCGCGCGCCACGTATCACAGATTTTTTTCTTTTTTTGGCAGAGTGTGAGGAGGCATATTATTCCTTAGTGCACAGTGTGGATGGATGCTGCATTGTTTTAAATGGAGAACCGTTCTTTGTAACCTGAGGGATCCTGCCAAGTCTGATTTGTTTAAAATCAATTCAAGAGATTCATGCTCAGACTTGGCTGGAATGTGGAGGCATACACTTTTTGAACAAATCACAAAAATACAAGTTCTTGTCGTTCCTCTTCTATTGGGATGCAATGTTTTCTTGTAGGAAAAAAAAAATAATTAGACATTTTAATGGAACACACTATATTCTGCCATAATACCTCTCCTATGAAGAAAGGCTGAGAGAGTTGGGGTTGTTCAGCCTAGAGAAGAGAAGGCTTCGGGGACACCTTATTGCAGCCTCTCAATATTTAAAAGGGGCTTATAAGAAAGATGGGGACAACTCCCTGGAAACATTCCAGGTCAGGCTGGACGGGGCTCTGAGCACCCTGATTTAGTTGCAGATGTCCCTGCTCATTGTAGGGGGGTTGGTCTAGATGACCTTTAAAGGTCCGTTCCAACCCAAACTATTCTATGATTCTGTGATTCTATGATATATTTGCTGGTGTGTTCTACTCTTACTCAGATTAAAGCACGCAAATACCAGTTTGAAATATCTTTTCTGTCCTAGAAAAATATGATCAGTCATCTGAATCCACTGTTTAAATTCGTATGATTTCAGGAGAAAACGAAACAAGTAATTACACTAGCCACACAATGCCCTTTCTTACACAGTTAGAAATCGGTGCAATGGGGCTTTCTGTTGTTTGTTCATTTCTTTGTTTTATAACAGAGACATTAGGGGAATTCAGTTGAAAAATATCTGCAAAATGAATTTCCAAGCTGATGGCCAAAAATAGTGTTGCCTGGAATGCAGATTATGTTCCATTCCTTGGTTCAGATATACACTTCTCACATGGTCTCTGCAGAACAGCAAAAGCTTTGCACTCTCCTTGACTGCTAATATTTTAGAATTCTATCAATGATAGATAAAATAATCATTAGAATTTCAGCCATCTCATTAGTCTTGCATTTGACCTGAAATTAAGAAGGTGAATAATCTTATTGAAATAAATCTGTGGTTAATTATTTAGCCATTCGATTGAACAGTAAAACTATTTTTAATGAAGGCTTGTTATTGAAATGATTATTTCATTACATTTTAAATAAATAAAATCTATACTTTTTTTTTTAAATCAATGTCCAAAAGCTCAAACTGAACACCACTTCAAGTCACTATGTATCTCCTCCTACTGACACTAACGAGTCACAGACCAACAAATGAAAACATCAAAATTGCTGAAAAATATAGTTTATCATGGTTTGTTCTAGCACAGGACTCAGGTTGCAATACTCAAAGACCACGGGTCACATCTAGCCTTCAGTTTCAAAAAAAAAAAACCAACAGCAAGGTGTTGCTTTGCTTACTATTCTTATTTTCTGTAGGTTGCTATCTGAGATCAGATTGAGTGTATGTGTACAGCTAACTCCTAAAAAGTTAGCTGTTGCATTTGCTCCTTAGAAACAATAAATAATACTGACCCTTTTCATGTTTCTGAGCATAATACAATAACCCATTAGGTTTCTAAAACAAATGCTACTACTACGTTGTACTTGCCAGTTTTTAATTTACCTCAAGAGAACTAAGAGCTTACGATTTAGAGAATATACAGGTTAGTATCCCGTCTTTCAGTGGGAAACTTTGATCTTTTATGGTAGTGGGAAGGAAAAAAGATGCACACATAGCTAGATATTTCAGTGATGCCAGCACTGTTAAGACATTGCGGGGTAAGAGAAGAATGTTTGATGAAGAAGAATGAATAAGTTACTGGTCTTCCTTAAGCAAACATACAGAGAGGAACTAAATATTGTCTGCAAGACAAGAACAAAATAATTGTGTGCTAAGTTGGTTTTAGGTAGGTTGTACTATCCGCATATTTCCATGCATATGTTACTTTGCATTGGATAGTTTAAATGCATCATCCTGTATTTGAAAATAAAGAGGCATCTTTATTTACTTATTTTTCACTCGGTGCTTTTGCAAATTGCCTTTGTGTAAGTCTTCATTACTATGTTTTAGCAAGCAGGCCACCTAGTGCCTAACAATAACAAGTACTCCATAATGACCTTAAGTGTTCTGCAAGAAGTAACAGTACGCTTAGTCAACTGGATATCAAAATCATATTGCCATGTTACAACTCTGCAAAAATAATAGAGAATTAAGTTTCCCCCCAGGACCACCCTAGAGTATGATTGTGACAGTTTCCTGTAAAAATTTTAGATATGGAATAGATATGCACCTTTTTCCTGTTAAGAAAGATCAAATTATTTTCTTTAAAAGCTGATCTTGTAAGTAATCAAGCTACTTGTAAGATTTCAATTATTTCGATTTGTTGCTGAAAAAATAAATGCCAGTCTTTTTCTCAAGTAAGATTTCCCATTGTTCTTGGGCACATGTAATTTCTAATTTAATCTAATAAAATGAAGAATAAAGTAGTATTTTAATAGTGTGAATGACACATGTGGTATTACCGTTGCAAGGGGTATTTCCTCCTAATTTCATTTGTGTCAGTATTTTAAGAGTCCGATTCAGCTTCTTTTAAGATTGTTGGCAAAGTTTCCATAAACATCAAGAGATACAGTGCCTATTAAGCTTTCTGTTTCATCTTGGCGATATACTGCTTTCCTTTATACCAGAATGAAAATTCAATAATCTCAAGAAGCAGCCAATAGTCCCTCAGAGTAAAAAAGACTACTTTTTTCTTTACTCCATTTTAAATTGCCCTTAGTGCTTTCCTTGGAATAGTGAGATTTTAAGCCTGTGGAAAGGCTATGTTGAAAGTTATCAGAAAATACTGAAAATATTTTCTTATTCAGATTCTATAGACCAATTTTCAAATATTCTAATTTGACGTGTCTCCATGAAAGTAAGTCAGATCACAAATGGTTTAGTCAGAACCATTGCTTTAGTCCTCCTGAACTTTAGTGGAACTTAGGTTCCCACAGCACTAGGAAATGTATATTCAGTGCTGGATATCTTGTCCAGTGCTTTTAAAGTCCAAGTTAAATATTTTTTCAAAAACTTATTTACTCTGGAAAGCATAATACCCTGAATCTTCTGGTTCAATTTATAATCTTACTTAGGACTTATGTGTATATATATGTGTGTGTATATATACACTGCTTATATGGAAAAGAAATAATAAAAGCATTCAGTGAAATAAACTTCTTTTGAGCATTAAAGCAGAATTTAAAAGAACATGCCCACTACTTACAAATCCCACCTCAAGGGAATAGTTAGCGATTTCCTTGCCCCAAGATACTGGAAATTTTGTAGGTGACAGTGACCGCATAACTGTCCAATACTATCCAACACCATTTACATTGCACTGCATTTACTACTGATGAGATTGACTTTGACGGGCATTTATATTTACAAAAAAAAAAAACACTCCAAGGTGTTAAACCTGCCTAGAACAGGAAGTAAATTCTGAATGTGTTTGAAAGAAAAGAATCTCTCCTTCTGTGGTAAATGAAAGCTCCCTTTTGCCAAATTTCAAATCTAAAATTTAGATCCACAACAATAAAATTCCTCTGTAGTATTTTGTGAGCTTTTTGGAGTTTCACAGGGAGCAGGAATTATCCTTTCTGAAACATTATAGTTTTATTACCCATCTCTTGATATATACTAGTCATGTTTTAGAAGGATAAAGGACACCCATCCATACCTGCTTGATTGATTACTTCTGCTTTTGTGATTTGAAAGGCAAGGTCCCTACACAGACATTAATAACAGCAAAAAACCCAAACTGAACCATTATTTATCCCCTGCCCCAGAGAATCTGGGGACTGTAGGATAGAGCCAGTAATGTCTGGGATAATTAAAAACAGAGTACGTGAACCAGATCATGACATGACCATGAATCTATCCCATGATGGATTTTTAGTTGGATATGAATGCTACAATATATGAAATTAAAATTTATCAAAACAATGCAATCTAATACCAACATGCTGGGGTGAGATAGCATTCCCAGAACTAAGAATCATGGGCTAAATTGGTCTCTAATGGGAATACAGTGGACAATCTCATAATAGAAGGATTAATTTTCAGGTTTGCTGGGGCTCCTGAAGCTGACAGAATTTTCACTTTTTCCAGTCTTGAGGACTCACTTATGAAGCAGGATCCAAAAAGTGAAAACATCAATACTGGCTGCAAGAATGGCTGCACTACCAGTGCTGCTTGTCCTTTGCTGCCTAGCAGTTTTCCTTCTTTCAGAGTGACAACTGTAGAAGAACTTAATCTAACTACATGTTAGAGTAGAGGACCTGTGACTGGTTGTTGTCATCAGTGTGTAACATCCCTTGGGTGACAGGTTCTCCCATTCATCTGAGGGTTCATGCATATTGACAAGGATGCTGCCTGCCAAAAATGACAATACTGTACAGTATTTCTTTAGCTGTATCTCGCCTTCTAGACTGCTGCATGCCACAGGATAGTCTGCTAACCCAGACTCTCTTTCACAAGTAGATCCTACACCAACTGCATTCTTTCAGGTCCTTAAGAATCAGGCAGGTTCTCCCATTCATCTGAGGGTTCATGCATATTGACAAGGATGCTGCCTGCCAAAAATGACAATACTGTACAGTATTTCTTTAGCTGTATCTCGCCTTCTAGACTGCTGCATGCCACAGGATAGTCTGCTAACCCAGACTCTCTTTCACAAGTAGATCCTACACCAACTGCATTCTTTCAGGTCCTTAAGAATCAGGGTCCTTCCCTGGAAAACTAAATTTTTTTTTCTGATATGAGTGAAGGGACTTCAAGGGAGTGAGCCATGCATGGTTGTTGTCATCAGTGTGTAACATCCCTTGGGTGACAGGTTCTCCCATTCATCTGAGGGTTCATGCATATTGACAAGGATGCTGCCTGCCAAAAATGACAATACTGTACAGTATTTCTTTAGCTGTATCTCACCTTCTAGACTGCTGCATGCCACAGGATAGTCTGCTAACCCAGACTCTCTTTCACAAGTAGATCCTACACCAACTGCATTCTTTCAGGTCCTTAAGAATCAGGGTCCTTCCCTGGAAAACTAAATTTTTTTTCTGATATGAGTGAAGGGACTTCAAGGGAGTGAAGCCATGCATAACAAGGCTTGTCCTATTATGAGGCTAATCTATAAGGCTCTGTCTTTATTCTTTCTATCCTCAGCATAAGACCAGATTAGAAATAGCAACAAAAGGTTTTGGTTTCCTGATGGACTAAAGTAGGCTGGAGGAACAATGGAATTGGCCATTGTAATTTCAACATTGGCATCTATGCTCAGCTTGAGTACCATACACTGCTGCAAGTGGAGTGTAAAAATGACAGCATATCTATGTATCAAATCTAGTCCTGCAGTAGAAACACTGGTATTATTTTCAAAGTGGTTAATCATTTATAATTCTTCTATTTGAGGAAATGGCCAGTAGTATTAGCCATGCAAGCCTCTGTGGGCTAATGTAATTAGTCTTATGCATTTTAAGACCAGATAGAATGGTATTAGAGAGAATGGAGGGCTATTTTAATTGGATGATGGCAAAATCCCTCTAAGCACTATGGCTGTCTCCTGTGTTCAAAATCCTTTAAAAAGTTCACAGATTCCAATTGTTTTCTGCAGTAACGGTATTTCTGTCTAAATTACATTAAACGTGTCAGCTCATTTCCAGAGTAAAAATGATAAAAGCACATTCAACTTCTGCAAAGCTGATCACTTTAAAGAAAAAAATAAGATAATTAAAAGCTGTTACAACTGACAATACAACACTACAGCTTCAAAATTCTCCCCTAATTACAGCTGCTAACTTTTAATAGCAACTGTAACAGTGAGTCAGATTTGACATTACAATAGCATCCCAACCTCTTGTTTGGGAGAAAGGCTCTTGGGAAAATACAATTACAAGGTGAGCATATCCAGCCAAGACCACCAGAAGTTTTGAAAAGCCAGTGATTGCTTTCCTTTTTATTCTTGTTGAAAAATCTAGATTAGTTCCCCTTTGTTTGAATGCAGTCTTTTTAACAAGGTCAAATGTAACCAGGTGGAGCCGATTCCCTGAAAACATTAAGGGGCCTTAGAGGGAATGGGCACTGCTCCTTGAAAAGACCTTCTTCTATAGGTAATTTCTGAGCCAAGCATAGGGCTGATATAAATAGCTTTGTATCGTTCCTGTTCTTGTAAAGTATTTGCATGACAGGATAGAGGAAGGGCAATCTGAAGCATACTGTACTTCTTGGTTTGGTATTAATTAACCTTTTCTTAGTTTGGTATTAATGTGTAATAGAAGGCAGAGAAATTCTGAAACTGCTGTAGCTTAAAAACAGTGGATGTTTTTGCCCTCCAAGAATATAGTGTTTCCATTGTCTTAACAGGGATTAAAGGAGGGATGAAAATGAAAACTAGAGCCAGTTAGGCTTTTTCTCAGCTGTACAACAGGAGCTGTTGACTCCTGGTCTGCCAGTCAGCCTGATGATTGGGCCAGCACGTGTCTCCTTTAACCTTGTGCAATTGGCATTTCTTTCTACGAAAGGAGGATACGAAAGTGGAAAGGTTTGAATTCCTTATCAGTGCAAACTGATAAAATTCCCATGATGGACATTTTGTCCAGAACCTGGGAAGACTTTCTAGGTCCTGTGCTTTATATGTTAACTGCAGGTTTAAAGTTATAAGGCTACACACCTCTATCCTCTAAGGACACTTACTAACCCTCATGTGAATTTAGGGGTATGTACTGTATCGGACAACATTTAAACTAAAATGCTTCTTAAACCAAATCACTTTCAGTGATTTTTATCCATCACTGAGAATTTGCTTATATGAAAAATTAGTTCCATCAGATTGTATTGGTGATTCAGTGCACAGAGAAATTGCAAAATATCTGATGAAAATGAAAACACACAAAATTTAATCACTGGCCTACTGTACTGAAATAAATGCTAAGATCATTCTAAGATCAATACAGTGTTAGAATAAAAACTGAATCAAATTCTTTTCTCAGACAGTCAGCCGTTTAGGTTTGTCAAATTAATGGGCAATTCTTTGTAGACTTCATGGCTTATCCTGTCAGTTTCTCGCATTAAGCAAAATTACTATTAAATAATTCTTTCTGAGGAAATCTTCCGGCTTAAAGCTAATGCCAACATTCAGGTATGGAAGATTTATTTCTGTAGAGTTTGACCTGCTACACATCCAAGCAGAAGGAAGAGTAGAGGAACATAACGCTGGGGTTTTCACTCTCTAAAGTATCTTCTGATTTGTGGTATTGCATAATTCCCAAAGAGTGATACACAGTCTATTTTGAGAAAGGGTGGAACAGAACGGTGAGAAAATACGAAGTGTTGACTTACCATCCTTAACTAAAATCTTCCTTAAGATCCAGCTACTTGTAAAATCTGTACCCCTGTCACTGAATAGCTACTAAGAGCTGCCCCCAGGATGGAATTTCGAAAGGAACCACCATCCTGTTCCCATGGTAGGACATCAAGACATCAGGTAGATACCCTGTATCACAAGGGTCTGATCCAACGGTCGGCAACAAGGCAGTTTCTATGCAGCTGTCTTGCGACACTTCTGGTTACATTATAATTATTTTAATTATGTGGCCATCATGGAGTGAGCTATGTAGAACAATTAATATGGACCCATACGTTGTTGCCATCTGCTATGAAATTTTCAGAGGACTGAAACGTGAACCGTGTGAAACCCTTTCCAGGCTATTCTTGGTCTGACTATACCCTATGTAGACCTCACTTACCTCCCTGTCTCATTGGGTAGTAATCAGCTACCCCGAACCTATGACATTCACTCCAAAGTGATCATGGGGAGGAAAAACATTGTCACTGTTGTTTCAGGTCTCATCTGGTTTCAAAAGTAATTGAAGAGGAGCATTTCATTCCATTTAAAGTATCCCAAGAGTAGAAGTTAGTGGAAAAGAACTTCTAAGAGCAAATGAGGAAGGTTCTAAAAGAAAAATACCCAAGGGATCATATCTCAGACACAAATATTTTTTTAAATTACAGGTGCTCATAATTACTTGTAAGGGAGAAAACTAATTATGGCAGTCTTCAGGGAGCTTAAACATGGTAAATACTGAGAGAAGGCAGCCTGGGTTTTTGAAAGTTATTTGTATACTTTGCTTAAAAGAGCAAATGAGGAAGGTTCTAAAAGAAAAATACCCAAGGGATCATATCTCAGACACAAATATTTTTTTAAATTACAGGTGCTCATAATTACTTGTAAGGGAGAAAACTAATTATGGCAGTCTTCAGGGAGCTTAAACATGGTAAATACTGAGAGAAGGCAGCCTGGGTTTTTGAAAGTTATTTGTATACTTTGCTTACACTTTCAGTCCTTGCTGGTATGTAAGCATCTCTCTCTCTTCTTTTTGTTTTCCCCCCATTTTGTTGTTACATATAAGTATTTTTATTTATTTTAAATAATGAAAAATAAACCTTGGTTCTTTCTGAATTTCCTGCTTTTAAAAGTTTTAAAAGGTTTTCTTCTTAGATAATATTCCCGTGCTCACTAAATGAACGCATGAAATCTTGTGTTCATCGACAAAAAAAGCTGTCTGAATGTATTCTGGTTTGCCAGTATATATTTAAGCTATGGTGGAAAAATGTAATTTTTTTTTTAAATGGGAATGAATGTGTTTTTGTACTGAGACAAATAATAAACATTGCAATATTTTTCATATATTACTATGGAAAATTGCTGTTGTACTGGAACACACCATATGATAACAGATACAGATGTGGCTTAAAAGATCACATTCAACCATTTAGAACAGCTTAAATATGTTTTGAATAAGGCTTTTGCATATGTCTTAGCTACTGGTATCTTCTATATACTATGTATTGAATCGTTCAGACTCAAATTACCACAACCCCAAGGAAAATGTGTACAAGCTACAAGCCATGTGTCCCTTTCTAGATGTCAACTATATTGGCAAAATAAGGAGCAGAGAACAAAAACCTCAGTTTCATTGTATATCACAGCTAGTAGATTACTACAGCATGTCTGGATTTATCAGTAAGTTCTAGAGTTAATCGCAATAAATTAGAATTAAGTATGCTTTTTACACAATAAACTATGACTACTAAGCACTGTGGTTTATCATACACGGTTTCCGGTTGCATGTCATTCAGACAGGATGCTATGAGCTTTAAAAATCTCCTCTTCCACTGACTTTAGTAAAGCAGAAAGGATGGAAAAACTGAATGAAAGAAAATAAACATTTTTTTCCATTAGAGAAAAGTAGGATCCCCCTTATTCCAATCTTCTTCCTGTTTTTTATACAAAAATATTTTAAATAAACCAAACCAAAGCCTACCTTATATTATCCAAATAAAGCCAATAGCATAGAGAGATAATTAATTTTAAAGAACAGTACAGCCATGTACTATATTATTTTGATTTGTATTGACCTTCCATTGACATGAACAAGACTTCCATTGCCCTAGTTTGATTGGAGTCAATGTTAATTTTGACATTGTGAGAGATTCACTGTTGCGGTATTTCTGATCTTGTATCAGTCCAAAATATTTGCATAGCAAAAATTCTGTTGTATAAAAGGCATAAATTGTCTCTAATATTATGGCATTACAAATTTTGTCCCCTGAATGCTAAATTTGATGACAATGAGTAACTCTACTTGCTGTAGTGACTAGTCATGGACTCAGTATATGTGTTACGTGGCTTTAAAATACAGCATCTTGGAAGTGAAATCCTGTGAGTGAACAGTTGAAGATCTTATTTGCTATCAGCTTTTTTCTTGGTACAGCTAATTAAGTGATCGGTTAGGTCTAATTCTAATATTCTTTTTTGTATACTTTCCACTTAGATCTAGATTCATTTGAATTTGTAACAAGCAGTCTCATTATCTATTCCATCTAGGTCCCAGTGACAAATTCTTAAATGATCAATCAGTAATTAATTACCAGAAAATAGCTACACCTCACTGAATTTAGTAAAATGTGTCTAGTTATACAAGTATGTTAATTAAGAGATTCCTGTATATTATTTATTTGATGTGTTATAGCAGTCTAGAAGTGATATTCCAGCAAGATCCTGAGGGGACAAAGGAAGGCAAGTAGCAGAGTACAGACCCTGGACTTTAAGAGGACAGACTTCAGTTTAGGCAGGGATTTCTTTTGGGTGGGTAAGATCCTGTGTGAGGCAGCACTGAAAGGAAAAGGACCTCAAGAGAGCTGGCAGACCTGTAAGAGCAACCTTCTACAAGCAGAACACTCCATTCTGATAACACAGGAAAATAAGCAGACATACCAGGAGACCTGCTTGGTTTCACAGGGAACTCATGACTGTGCTTCAGTAAAAAAAGGACATACACAGGACATGAAAGTGAGGACAGACAATAGAAACTTTGCCTCTCTGCCTCTGTCTTTAGGGAAAAGGTCTTTGTGCCTAAAGACACATGGTTCAAGGAGGAAAGGAGCTACCAGCATGGAAAAAATCCCAGGACAAAGCCAGGCCCTTTACTGAGATGCACAGTGAGACAACAAGAGACAGGCTCATAAACTGAAATGGGGAAGGTTCTGACTGTGTATTATGGCAAAAAAAATCACTCGGGATCATTAAGCATTGGAGCAGGTTGCCCAGAGAGGTTGTGGAATCTCTCTCTGTGCAGGTTAAGACCTGACTGGACAAAGCCTAAAGCAACCAGATCTGAATTCAGTGCTGACAGTGCTCTGTGCAGGAGGAGATTGGACTAGAAACTCCCAAGGTTCCTTCCTACGTGAATTATTCTATGATTCTATAAAAATTTAATGGCAAGGATAAGATACAGGTATAAGTATGAGCTTGATTTGTGAAATGCTGTACTTTCATTTCTTTAATCTTGTGCCAGGATAAAGGTATGGAAAAAAAAAACTTTACAGCTATTACATTTGTGTCGGGTCAACAAGTCTGTGTCAGTTTTTTAGTATCAGCCGAAGATTACCAAAGACAAAAACTTGATGAGCACTTTGCATAATTGAAAAGGCAAAAATTGCTCCTCAGTAATATTTTAAATAATTCTTCGCAGTACCAGGCTTATTGGGCATGTTTTTCCTTCTGCTAATGAAAATGATTTGAACCATGAAAAGAGGTTCACCTTTAATCCCAAATACGGATTCAAGGGAAAAAAAGAAAGTACTTTGTACATATTATAGAGTCATTAAACTATTCAGCACCCCTTGAAAACTGGAAAATTTCCTAGCAAATTGAAAAAAAAAATATTTCTCACATGATGTAAATAGCACTTAATACCATAGTGAAGCACACCATTTTATGTTCAGGAACAAAACTTCAGTATTTGTTACAATGGTATGTGTTTTCAGTGAAAGAAAGTATTCATCCCCATCAAGTAAGTTAAAGTAATGTCTGCATAAAACAAATACTTTCCACGTCTTCCAGATTTAAAAATGACTGATTCAAAGCCAGAATCTGCAGAACTGTTTTATATGAATTTCTGCTTTCTGTGATGCAAATATATATCAATTCCCTAGCCTTGTTACTAGTGCTTTGAGGAATATTTATATGAACTCTCAAACACAATGAAAATTTCCATCTGTTACGGCTGTGCAGCTTACATGCTGCAGTGCTTGTAGACATACAGCTAGAGGACTCTGTTACGTCCACCTCATTACTGTCACTGCTGTTCCATAATGATCATCTTAGGAAATTATATTTGTGTTCTGTGTATCTGAAAAACTTAAAGTTTTTCCATTGAGGAATGACAAAGTCATTGTACAACGAAACTGTAACATTGTGGAGTAAGTATATTGCCTTTAAAGATGCAATTAAATATGGATCAGGCACAAGCATCTGGTTTCCAAAAAACCAAATCATGAGCAATGTTCTAAGCAGTGATAAATTCAGATTTTTTTTTAAAGTTGTAGTTGTGTAGTCATGAACTTTTTGTATAGTTTCCCGTGATAAATGGATTACCATCCCGCAACTTCTCATAAACAAGTATGTTAGTTAATTTAGTTTGTTAATAGATTAAATGTGGTAGGTAACTGAAATTGATACATGTTTTGTCTAAATATAATTCCAAAGAAAACAAAACAAATTTTTTTTTTCTGCATTTCAACTTTATGGCTACAAACTTATTAAATGGGTGGAATATATAAAGGATACCGTATCTCTAGTCAGAAGTTAGAAGTACCTCAGAAAATTTCCTTATGCTACAGAATGAAAAAAGGAGACAGAAAATACATTTTTCCCCCAAACTTATCAGAAATTAAAGCCAGTAGGCGGTCGTGCTTTAACTTTAAAAAACATGCCTGAACTTTATGACTTTCTGCCTTTACCTTCCAGCAAGGTTTGGTTTTGGTTCCTTTCCAGCTGAAAAATGGACTGTGAGATTCTCTTCAGGTTTAAAATAATTAGTAAACCCTTAGAATACTCATTATAAATAGATCAAAGCTTCAACCCAACTTCAGTACAAAGGCAAGCCTTTTAGATCAAACTTGAACTACCACCCATCCCACATACGTCCTGCTGGTATCTTACTTTGGGTTCTGTTAAATTATTAACACCAAAATACTGAATAATTCATTATTTAAAGAAAAATAATATGAAACTTCATTTATACAACTTTTACACCAATTATGTGTTCTCTTTTCTTCTTTCCTTTTTAATCTGGAGTGCTTTTTTGCTGTAAATTTAATGGCTCAATCCCTCATTTATAGGTGAAACAAAACTAAAGGTAATTAGGAAGTCAAGAAAATGCAAGCAGGAGGCATTAGGCAGTAATTGAAAAGGTAAAAATAAAGATGTTTTTAATGATCAAACTCTCTTACTCTGCCAACAAGTACTTAGAATTCTTGACGACACTCCTAGATGTCCAGTTGCCAGGGCAATTCAGAATTAATGTAATCAGGTATACTAACGTGTCACATAAGAGTTACAGACAAAAGTGCCCCTGGATGTTACTGTCATCTACAATATCCAGTTGGATCTGAGCAGTAACATAAAAGAAGCTACACTAGGAATCTGAAATCTGGAAAGAACTATATAGCTTCTTATATATCTGAAAGTTCTCTTCTGTGCAGAGTCTGTAGTTTGTCTGAATGGAAGAAAGTCAGTAACAACTGTATGTAAAATATTTTGCCAAACAATTTCGAAAATACATCAAGGCTGAATATAGCACAAAGAATACAAAAGTAGCAAAATATTTTAATCTCTATGCCTTTAAAATTTATGAACAATAGGTGATATCAGAAGCATGATATTTAATGAAAACTAGCTTCAATTTATAAAAATTAAAGCAAAAAGGTAGTTTATCAGTCAGCTAGCAACTGAAATTAATGGCACATTCCTTCATGGTCTCTTTACTATTAACATTTCAGTATTCACACAGGTATTCACCCTGCCTTATGTCCGGCTTGTGTGCTTAGCACTCAGAAATCAAAGTAACAAATGCATTTGTATGAAGAAAAATCTAACTCTACAGATTTAAGAGTTAGCATTTTCAATATGTTTAATTTAAAAAAAATCCAAACCTCTTGTTCCTTATTTTTCTCTTACTGTTTTAAGCTTCTACCATAACTTGGAAATTATTAAATAAATTAATTTTGAGGGCTATTGAAATAAAAAACTTTTAACAATGGTTTGCTGCAGCAGCCTGTGCACTGATTCAAAACATACTGTGTAGGTAATGATAAAAAGGTCTGCAGTATCACTAAAAAGCATATATTAGTGAAAGTAGATAACAAGTTCATAAAAGAAAATGCCCTTTCACAAGGCATTAGTTCAAATTATCAGTACATATCAAAAAATAGGATCACTGCATAAAAATGAACGTACTGCAAGTGCCTCATCTTTTATTGACAAAAATACTTACTATGCTAAAACACTGGTACTACAAGGTAGAACTTAAATTCATACATTTTCTAAGAATTTCTGTGATTTTATTGGGTAGGTTTCAGGCAATTTCTGACTTGTGCATTGCCAATGTGAAAGTAGCCAATAAAATAAAAATCCTGTTTTGCCAATATTTTCTTTGGACTTGGAGATACCTATAGGTAGAAATGGCAAATTTTGCACCAAAACATAATATCATCTTCTAGATTATTTTTCTTCTGTTAGTTTTTTTCCTTTCCAAATTGCTAAGGATGTAATAATACAGAATTATGAAACCCATAGTAACTCTTCTCATGTCAGGCCCAGAAAAAGCACAGAAAGCACATATCTATTTTCACTTCATACCTGTTATTTAGGAATAAAGTTATTCATTGCACTCACTTTATATTCCTGGATTCTTCAGGCCAGAATCGTGTATTTATGTTTGTATATCACCTTCAGCAATCAATCCTGATGAGAACTTTTCAATTCTCTATAATATAAATTCTAAACATCAAATAACTTTAATTTCCAAATGTCTTATTTTACTCCAATACTATTTATGTTAGCGAGAATATTTGCTATGGTAAGAGTCATTACTATCAGAAATAAATAAATAAAAATAATTAAAATAATTTAAAAATAAAATACATTTCAGAATTTGTCTAAACAAAAAAAAAAGTTTTAGAAATATTTCTTCTTCCTAATTTATTGTTTTTTCTCTTTCCTAAAGAAATGTTTACAGTGCCTCTGCAGGATTGAAATCTTAAATATAATATAAAGAGAAGAAACACGCAGCGAACAACAAAGATTCTTCTAATTCTCCCAGATAAAAAATGCAGCCATTCATGCTCCAGCATTGCAATCTCAAGAACTGTTTCTCAGTATTCTTCCAGTTTTATTCCTTCTACACTTGCTTGAATTCACCATATAGATTTAAACAGCTGCACAGTGTATAGTGCACAGTATATTACTGTAGAGCAGCTCAGACTAAATAAGCAGATCTTTCTTTGGGCTTTTCATCACCACCAGACTAAGATGCCTCTATTAATTCAAGTCCTCTGGTATAATGTATCTGGCAAAATGAGGCACCAAATGTTTGCCACAAGTTAGAGAGCAATGATCAAACTTGAAATAAATTATTCTGTGCTGCTACCCTAGAAACAGAAAATGAAGCGAGGTTCTGCGACATTTTGCAGTTGGGTGGGTTGAAGTTGCAATGTATTTTTATTTAAATAGGAATGGGAATGTTTGCTACATCACACTTACGCAACTGAGACCATATTCAGATTAACTGATAGTTCTAACAGAAGGTATAACTCCTTAAACTGAAGAGTAACTGAAGAGTAGCCTTAAAAAACAAAGTCTTGTTATCTAAATGGTTACATTTTATTCAGGAAACATGATACTAATTTTAGTTGATACTCATGCAATTAATCTACTTTA
The DNA here is from genome assembly GCF_000699145.1 of Aptenodytes forsteri. Classification (NCBI taxonomy): domain Eukaryota; kingdom Metazoa; phylum Chordata; class Aves; order Sphenisciformes; family Spheniscidae; genus Aptenodytes; species Aptenodytes forsteri. Next base: position 1,053,389 of record NW_008795322.1, on the reverse strand, counting down.
CACACATTCATCTGTATTCACATTCTTATTAAAGGTGTTTTTTCTGCAGAAAAATAAAATGTAAAAATTGTTCAGCAGCTGAAGCAGAAGTCAAACCAAAAAGTATTTCCTCTGAGACATGAATAACTCATGGATTCTTATCCAACTCTAGCTTTCAAACCAGTTTCATACAAACCTTTCAGTCAATTTAAACATAAAAGAGTATAGTTGCACATGCCTCTCATTAGCATTAACTGACAACTGAAAAGCAAGATACAGTTTTCTTATTTCTCGTAAAACTTTGGGAATTTAATCACTCTTCCAGGATGGAAGATTTGTAGGTAAATCTTCCAGTAATCTTAATGGAAATTCCATGCATAAAAATGTGCGTGGATATCAAATTCTGAGAATATAGATTTTTGGTTTCAAAGTTTCTAATTTCCTTTTCTATGTGCATGCAAATCAGCATGGTTAAGCATAAACTGAGAAGGAATTTAGAGAGATTACTTTGTTAGTGGCATATAAAAGGATATTCACATGATAACACAGAATTAGGCGGCACTATGGAAGTAAGAGCTTTCCAAGGTCTGTTAAATGAACAAATGTGATTTCTCTTCTCTTTGACTTGCGTTGTAAAGAATACAAGATCATAACTTAGTTTATTGGCTTCTGTGCTTACTGAAACTCAATTGCACACTGGTTGCCAATTCTACTACTCAGAAATGGTCTGCCACATACTCCACTTCTAGGATCTCAGTGCTGAGTACTCAGTATTCTGTGTTTTTCCTTACGTAATTTTTACGACAAAGTATTACAATTCCCTGCAGTCACACATGCAAGGAACAGTTCATTCTAAACGTCAGGTAACGGGCTTCGGGAAGTTAATGTTACACAAATTAACATTAAAGACAGTTTAATTTCATATTTCATCAGGATGTAATTTCATTTAAGTTAGTGCAAGTGCACTGGTATAAAAAGAGCATAAATGGAAGGACAAGCAGACTATGTGTGTTCATATCAAACTTCATTTTCAGAGTACCAAAATCTATGTAAAATAATGTTACTTCTCCAGAAAAGCTCTTTTTGGGGTACCAGGCAAGTTGATATACACATAGTTTTATGAATGTTTATTTTTTTATTTGCTGTCCTTTGTCCATTTAGTACTACCTGTGCTGAATTCTTTTTGGTTTTATGCTGGTTTTGGTAGTTCAGGTACTGATGCCTGTAACTGGCATGTTTCTTCTAGGCAGCGGCAAAAGCAGTACTTTATACAAGCCCTTGTAGATAATTTGGGATAATTTCCTTCCTCATTTCTATTTTTGGAAACATATTTAGGTGATAGGAACAAACACTGAAAAGATGGTTAAACAGCAAATGAATGTTATGCAAAAAGAATCTATACCATTTTCCCCATCAATTTCAAGTTGTAATAGCAATGAAGACTCTGGCAATTAATGGCCAGATGAGTTCTCTTGGTTAGTGCAAGCTAGCAGTTTCTTTCAGTCCGTCATTAATCCCTGAAATACTTTACGCTCAATCACTGTTGCTTAAACAATATTCATTTTGATTGAATGCCATATTGTGCCACGTTGTTGAATGCCCACAGGTATTGTGTGACTTAAGATTCTGGCTTTTCACAGTTTTCCTTATCTCCCATTTAATTTTATCAATTGCTGACTTTTGTTGTTGTCTTTCTTTTAAACAAACTTCTTTTTTCAGTTTGAAGCACCTAGAGAGGGAAATTTCACTCTCACAACTGAAAATAAAATTGGTTTTAAAAAGAAATCTCTCATATATGTGTAGGTATGTATCTGTAGATCAGACAAAGACAATGGGAATCCATGAATATAGACATTTACAACAAAATGTAGACTCAGTTTTAACTAAAATGGCAACAATACAGGTATTAAAGAGTGACACTAATGCAGGTGCACTTGCATATAGCATCACAAACAATACCAAATCTCTCTGTGCATAATTCACATTTTCACTGTCTATGAGAGTCTGTTCACCTCATGACAAATGCATAGTGTAGCTAACCTCAAATACCTCAGCACTAAATATTTGCATCTAAGAGTTTAAAGTTGAGAGAACAAAGCGATGTATCACTATGGGAATCTGCTGGAGTTCTGAAATCTTCAGTATTTTATCAATTCTTTGCTGGCAAGAGGAATTTTTATATTTGTCTACTTGGGAAGGGGAAAATAAACAATGGAAGTTCTGAGGTGTGTGAGAAAATTATTATTTGCAACAAAATCTTATTCCTTTCTCACACTCTTTATAAGGTTTAAAGAGTTTGTGAGTACATAGATGAAAAGGACTATAGTGAGGTGTTTGCAGTAGCAAGGTTCAAGATTGTTAAGACCTACAAGGTCTCTTCCAGTCTTCAATACTCATTTTAGGAGTAAGACTAGATGTGCTAAATAATCCTGTTAGTAAGAATTTTAACAGTCTCGAAGAATTTTAACAGTCATATTCAATCTACACATAATTTAGTGCACATCCTGGTTTATGCAGCAGGCAGAGAAGCATGTGACCAGGCATGGAAGAGAACCTGATCAGCTGAATTTTAAGCAAGATGGCTGTATGTTCGATTTTGCACATTTTTACATTTATTGTTAGTATTAGCATTTTACATTATGCTGTAAAGCAATTTAGAGCTCAAGCTAAGATCTTTGCAATTTGTGAAAGATATACACTACTGTTTCGGAAATAGTAAATATTTATGGGACACAGATCAGAGTCATGCTCTAGGATTTGGTAGCCTAAATCCTTGGATATTTTTAACTTTGGTGGCAAACTCTTGATTAAGGTTCCCAAAGCGTTAATCATCATATAAGTAAGATGATTCAGATACATATGCAAGATATGTAGCAAACAGTATACTGCTAGTAGGAGTTGCATCCTATGGTACCCTACACCTACAGTACAGTAAGACCCAGCAAAGAAGCTCATTGTCACAACAGGGAATCTGAAACTCACGTGTCATTCATATAAAAAAACAAAGCACTGCAGCAGTGTGGTAAAAATACCAATGATTAAGATACACCAATGTGGAATGACAGAGTACTGCACAATCTGCTTCCTCTGGATTTGTTTCCTTTTTAATCACAGTCCAACATTGTATTCTATAATAAAATTAAGTTTAACAACCTTGCAAACATAACTAATAGCATTCTGCTTACTTCCCTACTGTGACTTCATGGGAAGTCACTGAATCGTTCACGTCGGAAGGGTCCTTGAAAGGGCTGTAGTCCAATCTCCTGTGCAGATATGTGTCAGTGCTGAATTCAGACCAGATTGCTTCAGGCTTTGGCCAGTTGGATCTTGAAAACCTCTAAGAACAGAGATTTTACAGTGTTTCTGGGCAACCTACTTCACTGTCTTTATTATGACAGTGGTAAATATACATTCCAGAAGTGAAGAGAAATCAGTAAGGAATGACTGACATATTAAAATTTGAGTATTGTTTTGAGCAATTTGTTGATTTTTTTCCCCCTCTTAGGGGTCAAAGACTCATTTGCTCTATAATTACACCTACATGTTTCAGAACCATACAGTCATGCTGGTAACCAGTAGTTGAGAACAATGATCACCAGAAAAAATCGTTAGTGATTACACATGGGTGACACTTATGCAATCATTATACTGGTCGCCAGGTTGAACAACAATCTGTATGCATACTTAACATGCAGACACCTTATAAATAGCTAATAAATGATTAAATGAAATTGCTGTTTTCGTAATGAATTAGTTCAAGATCTGTTGTACATAATGTTTGGAATATTTAAATGGTTTAACATACTCCAGTTACAAGTACTCTGCAGCTGGCTGTTACAACACAGATTCATCACTTAAGTATTTTTAAATTGTTTATATGTGTCATTACAATATGCCAGAACTTGTATAATTTTTTTTTTAAATAATTTGTAATTACTGGAGTCAAACCACAGGCCAGTTCTCTGAAAAAAAACCCAAAAACCAAAAAACAACAGTTCCCTCCTTGGGCAGAATGGAACAGAGCAGAAATGGGGGCTTGATTTGCATCACACTTGAATATAAACGGCAACAGCTGCTGCATTTGATCAAGACAAAATTTCTTTACTCAGATCTCATTCTGGGAAGCAAAATGTCATTTTTTCTAAATCGGTTGTGAAGCTGAGCCTGGTTACATAATGTACACTCTTCCCAAGTTTCCAGCATGCTGTATTTGCCCAAGAGAGACTTGGATCATGTACAAATTTTGTTCTGAATCTCCAGTAATTCTCCCACAAATTTCCAGTGCCCATGGAGCTACAATGTGTTCAGTGCTACAGCCCAACGTTGCAAACACTTGAAGGGTAAAGGGAAAATTTTGGCTGCTCCAAGATCATTCTTTTCCAAGCTGAGGGTTCCTTCCGTATGCATCTGTGTGGTTTAGCCTCTGAACATTAGGCATCCCTCCTCTTATGTCATGAAGAGGACATTACAGAAGATGGTAATCAAAACATATTTTCCATATTTCATATTGAATCTGTGAACAAAATGCATGCATCTATGTTCTGTTGCAATCAGTCAGAATCTGCACAGAACACAAGATACTGTATACTCTGGAAGTGTATGCCATTTGCTATCGGAACAAACAGATGAAGAAAGTGAAACAACACTGGTCTTATCAGGTGAGGTGGTATTTATGTCATACGGATAATTGACACACCAGTCAGAACTGTAAAAACCCTTAAACTAAAGAAAAAGAAAAGAATAAACTGTCTCTTAACATCAAACTAAAAATCTTATCTTTATAGAAAAGCTCTGCAACTATCGAAAAAGTATCGCTGGCAGTCCAAGTCAGTCCCTACATAAAGCGATAGTTTATACAACTGGGAACAGAGCAATTTCTAATGAAAATAAATGCACAGAGTTAAATGGCATTTTACCTTCTCCGTGGACAACACCATGTATATAGTATATACAGTATTCTCTTTCTGAGTGCACTGAACCATGGCAAACGTGCATTATTTTACACAGATACAATTTCACACACAAATTGTCATCACTCTGGTTCTTCAACCATTATTAGAGTGAGACAAGTTTACTCAGGGTTGAGTTGAGTCTTTGTGAATTTTATACCCATCTCTCCCTTTCTACAGTTTCATCACATTTTGCCTGAAAATAAGCTAGAAGGACAATGTCTTCTGTTCTGCTAAAACTTGCATCTCATTTTCCTTCAGCAAATTTCCACACCAGTCACAGGACATCATGTATCTTATAGTCCCTTTGCTACTTTTATAATAAACACATATCAACGAAAAATATGTGAATATTCAGTGAGCTGAATATTGAAAAAAATGTACACTTCTACTATATTAAAAACAAGTGCCTTTTATTGAATTACCATGCACTCCCTTTACATAAATGAAATTGAATGGGTGTTAAGTTAGGGTAACCTTTCCTGAAGATCTTTAACAGTAGGATTCACATCCTATAAAACTGCAAACATGTCATATAGCTATTAAACAAGCCTTTGATCTTGAGGCATGCTGGTGTCATTGGGTAGGATGTTGTAGACTTTAAGCCTCCCAAGGAGAATTTTTACCAAAATAATTCCCCCCTTTGAATTTTCTACACAGCAAACACTTTTCTCTCTAGTAGAAACCCAGTAGTCTTCTGTGTTAGAATAACTACTGCTATCTTATGCTTTGGTAAAAGTAGCCCATTTGTCCCAAAACACTAATAAATCCTTTGATGTTGCCATAAGCTGACAATCAATCAAAACCAGACTGAATTGTAACAACGGCTTCCCCAAAAACATAATTTCAAAGAAAAGAACTCATTTGACTACTTCCATGGTTCCTCTGTTCAGCCGTTCAGTTCAAAGCTATTCAACTCCGCACTTTGGCTTTTGCCTGTTAAACACTCTGCATTAGAACCATCCATTTTATCTGAACATTTTCACATTTTCCTTCAGCACTTGGGTGCTTCTCCATGAGAATTTAATGTTTCGCCTTGGTTTTTGTTCTCTACTAGCTTGGCAAAACGGCTCAGGCTTTTTGATATTTTTCTCAGGACTGCAGTGTCTTGCCTCAAAGCTTCTCTTTATTGCGAGGCTCCAACACCACAGTTTCTTTGAACACTTTCCCTTTATCCTGGCACTTTGCCTTGGTATTGCAGCATATTCATCTCAGTACTTTGGTGTTCCTACTTCTCCAACCATGTCTTCACGTCTATGAAATTTTCCTCTAGGACTCTGCTCTAATTCTTGCCTACATGGTTGATTCTTTTCAGCTCCACTGTAAATTTACCAGGATTAAGGCAGGGTCTGACATATCTTAGACAGCGGCATAATACAGTGCTCCTAGGTAACACAATGTACTCTCCTCCATCCCTCCTCCCCGCCCAAAATAAAATGAGCAAAAATTAATTAATGAGTGATCATCAGCTCCTGACATAGAAAGTTAATGCAGCGAGGTTTGCCCGGTTTGTTTTCTTATCTTGATACATCAGAAACTCCTGGGAAGAAATTCTCATGAGAATTTTGTTGCTCCTGGTTGGGTAGTCTGTTCGAGTGGCACTGTCACCAATACTACTGGTGTAGTACTGTTGTTACTACTATTATTATTTTATGTCTACTTGGAACATTTTCACTCTTCTTCAAATCATTCGATGTTTTTCTGCATTTTCAGTCAGAAAACACTAATAGGAGAACGACATCAAGCTTCAGTTCTTTCCCAGTATATCCAAGTCTAATGTTTCTTAGTGTTGGTTCTTCTTTTGGAAAGAAATGATCATGTAGAATTCCAAATTTCAATATACTAACTCTTCCTGGATCAGTGTCAAGTTCATACTGATTGTTTCATGACAAAAATATACTAATAAGGATTCATTTACCAATCTTTTTCCAAAGCTGGCCCTTCACCAAGCAATATATGCAAAAGTTAATATATTAGACATTCTCAAAAGCAAAGCAAGCAGCTCTTAAATGCTGAAAATATTTTGTTTCATTAAATACACTAAGCTGAATTTTATATGTCTGAAAAACAGAGATACCGTAACTTTGAGTGACATATGATAGATACAATCCGTGTTTTTTGTAAGTCAGCACAGCTCAACAGACATCAGTCAAGATGTGCACATTTATATAGCTGTAAAAAAGTCTTATACATATATGAATGTTTACAGTACATACTGTAAATATATTCAGCTCTCTTAACACTGAATTTATTTTTGTAGGAAAAAAAAATCCAAAATTACAGATTCTTTCCTATAAATAGTTCTTAAAAAAACAGTGGCAGGTTTGGGTTTGTTTTTTTCCCCTCATCTCAGTGATCCGTTAGAGTTCTGTCAGTAACACGCTGGTCAGTAAGACGAAAGAATTACATCAAGACCCCATCACAAGCCATCCAACGTTTAAATCTTACTCTTCAGTAAGATTTAAAGATTTTCCTTCTCTGTGCCAGAGAAGGAGAAAAAACAAACTAGCGATGAACAACATTCTTATTAGAGTCCTCATCATGTCCTGAAAGCAGCAGGGGTTTGAGATAACGGCAACATGCAGTTATTTACAACTTGTTAACCTTAACGCTGGGCTCTGAGAGCCAAACTGTCTGTGCACTACCTGGCATTTTTCCTAAAATCTTGCAAGCCTTTGTGAAGGAAATAGTCACAGGATTTCAAATCATCTTTTGCAACCTATTGCTTTCATAACAAGAAATGTTCCTTTTAGGGTGCATATTTGTGGAAAAGTAGGAGTCGGTGGGAGACAAACGGGCACAGAAAGGTAGTAGTGGATAGTACGTACATGAAAATCGGCAACATGCTTTCCAGTCATCCAGAGAAATGACAGTCCAAATGTAAATTCATGTAAAAAGGAAATGTAAAGAACACAAGATCTAACAAGTTGCAACACTGATATTTAAGACATACCCAAACACAATGCCGTTAGAAAACATGTCACAAGACCCTTCCATTAATCTTCCACCGACGGGCTACATCACAAAAATGATTCTACATAAATGAGTGCATTTCTTTACATTTTGTGATATTTCAGTCTTAAGCTAGAGCAGACTTGATGTCCTTATTCTTGTCCTGATTTACCTTCATTGTCAGTCACACCATTACAAATGCCGTGACTGAAGTCTGCTCAAGAGGATTCTTCTGCACGTGGGTATTTCAGGTCAGAGATGAATTTTACTGGGAATGCTTCATGAAGAAGCTTGCTCAAAACCTGCAAGCCCAATGTTTAGCTCAGACCAAGGACATAAGTTACGACTTTTATGACCACAGTATGTCCTTGCATATACGTAAGAAACACACACATGCACTTTTAATAAAAAAAAAAAGCACACACACATATCTTGAAAAAAATACTCAGTGGCAGGTAATCTTTACAAAATATTAAGAAAATTCAGCAGAAGTATCAAGCCTCTTGGTATCACAGTGATTTTATTTTGGAGTCCTGAATACTTAGAGTATGACAGTAAGACCAGATTCACAGTCATGTACTGAACTGGTAAAATCACTGGTGAATGGCAGTGTCAGCGGAAATACATACTATCCATCATGATGAGGCCCTGTAAATACAGCAGTTTGTTATGCATATTATTTGCAAAGGGTGTGACCTCTTGGAAAGCTGAATGAATGCGAAACTACTGTTGTTATGTTCAACAGATGTGGTTAGGACACAGTTCACGTTTTGTTGTTATCCAGGTTCTCAGTACATTTGTGCTTCATTGAAGAGTTATACCAACAAAACAAAACTAATGCCAAAATTCACCCAAGCTACAAAAAAAAAGTCTTCTTCATGGCAGATCTAGAGCTTTCTGAAGAAGCAGGAGATATTAACTACAAGAAAATGTTCACAGTAATCTTAGATCACCAATTTAAAAGTTTGAAGCAACAATTTTTGATGAATTAGTTTAGAAATATTTATCAGCATTTTATGTTAGCAGTATATTCGAAACTGTTCCCTTCACTGCATCTGTAATGCTTCAGAAGAAAAAAACACGGATTAAACAAACTGTTTCATCACAAATTATGAGTTTTTACTAGCATGCTGCTGGTCCAGTCAAGCTTGAGTGAGTAATCAAGGGTATGAAGTGCCTCATGGAAAGGCAAGCCTTTTAGCAGTCCTCTGTTGTCACTTTTTGATTTACCAAAAAAGTAACTTGCCAGAGGATTGAGCTGGGTTTTGGGAATTTATTTATTCAATCTACAGACCTTTTATTAATTCATTTTTATTTAATTTAGAAATTCAGATTTTCAACATAAGGCCCTCCAAGTTGATTAACTATGCAGTAAGGATTTTTTCTTCCACTCTAATGCTTTTTCTAATCTAGAAATGAAGGAAATATTAGTCTCAGGCTTCTTCCCTTAAAATTTAGATCAATGCTGTCTTACCTATAAAGTTCTCCAAACAAAATAGTGAAACTGCATCTCATCTTGCAACCAGACTTACTTTTAATCATGCTTTGTGTTTCATTACATAATGCAGCAGTACAGACCATTTAAAGAGAAACAGCTTTTTGTTTGTAAATCATCTTCAGGATTTCTGTTTCATAAGAAATGTACAGATAACTCACATTCATCTTCTCTTTAATGACTACTCCCAGCAGAATGTTTACAGCTTTTTTAACCTGTAAATCTGATGAATCTCTCAAGAGATTCATTAAAAACTTGAACAGGATTTTCTTCTCTTACAACAAACAATACTCTGGTAATACCTTCTAATAATGAACACATTCCAAGGGAAATTGAAAATCTGTGATTTCCCTATGGTTATACAGCCCATACATATTATCTGTGATGGTAACTATACCTTTAAATTACACCACCTTGCCTAGCTATGATTGCAATGAAGTATCTTTTGAGAAGTTTTCATGGTGATTCAAATAAGGGAAGGATCACAACAACTGTCTGGGTTCTGAGTTTGTGGATACTGTCTTATATTTGCGTAACACTATTTTCTTGTAGTTGCACCAATGCAAAACCAAACAGAATCTGTTCATAGCTATGTGCCTTATTCAGAACATGTCATACGAAGTTTCTACAATGAACGCTTGCAATATCTTAATAGAGACAGTCTGGATTAGCATTAGAATAGTGTAAGTAGCTCACTGTATATCCAAAGCTGACCATGTATGGTTCTGTGTCCTATTCCTGATCATCAGTCAAGGAGTAGCTTTTGCTGAGTTATCACCAGTTCACACTGGTTCATCAGGGCATTTCTTTTATTAAGATTTGTCTCATAAAATAGCCCATCCCTGAATACAAGATGGAAAAAAAGTCATTGGTAAATGTTCCCAGTCGATGGCAAAAATAGAAAACCTAAATGATAAAGAGTAACTGAAAACCAGTTCATCCCCTCCTCCACACAGTGAAAAAAAACCAGCAAAAATTATTTTCTGCTGGAGATGACTAATTCTATTGACATTTTTATATTCAGCACCATCAGGGTTGATCATCTCAAAGCAAGCCTAAGCCCCATGTCTAAAATATCTGCTAACAAGCATAGAGTGAATGTTGCAGATCTCTTTCTATGGCATACACTTTTTCTATAGAATATTCTGCATATTTAGGAAATTCTACAACATACTGTAGATCAGCACTTTATTATTAAATTTCCTAGTGACGCAAAAACAGTCCCTATGTAGGGTACCTCCTGGAACTCAGGGAAACTTTGATTTAGCTTCTTGGCCTACCAAATATTTCCCTGTATACCATCTGCTCTTTTCATTCATTTAAAATCCGCATCTGCAGGGTTCTGAAAATATCAGACTGAGAGAGTCTAATGGTACAAATGCAGTGCAGCCTTTTACACGCACTTATTAAGATAAACAAATAGTTAGGGTAAGAGGCTTTCCTCCATGTAATCTGAAGGAAACAGTCCATCGTTGTGGAACAACTATGTTTAATGACCAAGCAACTACAAATAAATGCAAACAGTGGAGATTTATTGAAATATTTTAGTAACACCTAAGTATTTTTCAAGGGAAAGAAAGTGTTCTTGTTCAGACAGCAGAAACAAAAGGGATAGTGAAATGGTACAGCGAGAGTCAAGGATGGAAAATACTGAATGAGTACATTCAGTATTCTGCTGAGCTTTCAGTTAATATTGGCCCAAATAAACCAACACAAACCCATGGAAGTAATTTTTAACCTAAACGTCAGTTAAATTTAGCATATGCAGTATTATGATCCTTCTAGACATTTCAAAAATATACCAATGACATCATGTTATACAGACAGCGTGGAAAATAAGTGAAAGTATCTGAAACGAAGAAATAGTCTAATCTAGCTTCAACAACAACAAGTCATGAAATGCTAGTTCAGACTCGGGCACCTTCATCACTACTTTCCAGTGCACAATTTTTGTTTGACTGCCTGCTTTGACAAATAATTCCATGATGAAACAAAGAATAAATTAGAGCTTCTGTAACAGTAAAGATCCTTTTTAGGGAATTTTTAAGAACCTTGGTTTCATTTACAGTGGTCTTATCTTATATCTAGTGAAAGTACTTAAATTTCTATCCATAAAAATATTGTCTATTCTCAACCTTATCTTGTTCTCTTATCTGCACAGTCCATACATTAAGTCCCTCTCTATAAACTGCATTTCTTGCATTTTTGTAGGGAACCTGTCAATCAACCTCCAGACACTCTTGTAGTAAAGAGCACTAAACCGTCAACATGAAGCATCAGCAGAACACCCTTCACAAATACAAACAAAATTACACTCCACCTCACGTGTCCACTCCAGAAGACCCTCAGGAAAAACTGAATTAACAAGTTTGTCTTACAGCTCTGAATGTCAACTAACTTAGGTCTTACAGGACTAAGGGAAAAGAATCAGTCTCAGGTTTTCTTGCCCTCAGCTCAGTTTATAAAGCTGAGGCTTGTGCTTTCCAGTTGGTTTTTACAGAATGTCGTGGTTTAACCCCCAGTTGGCAACTAAGCCCCACACAGCCGCTCACTCACTCCCCCCCCCAGTGGGATGGGAGAGAGAATCGGAAGAGCAGAAGTAAGAAAACTCGTGGGTTGAGATAAGAACAGTTTAATACGTGAAATAATAGGATAATAATAACAACAACAGTAATAATAATAATAAATTGTAATGGAAAGTAAAACAACGAGAGAGAGAGAAAAACAAAAACCCACGGAAAGGAAAAAAAGTGATGCAACTGCTCACCACCCGCCAACCCATGCCCAGCCAGTCCCCAAGCAGCGGTCGCTGCCCCCCGGCCAACTCCCCCCAGTTTCTGTACTGAGCATGACGTCCCATGGTATGGAAT
>NW_008795322.1:1029747-1041130 GCF_000699145.1 Aptenodytes forsteri | reverse complement strand
GGAAGCTGAGAAGTCCTTGACCAGTGTAAGCACTGCTGAGCAACAACTAAAACATCGGTGTGTTATCAACATTATTCTCATCCTAGATCCAAAACACAGCACTGTACCAGCTGCTAGGAAGGAAATTAACTCTATCCCAGCTGAAACCAGGACAAGAAGAACAAAAACGTACAGCAGGTCTTCCTCAGAAAGAGAAAGGAAACTGAAAAGTGTTTGATAGATCAAAAGCAGTACTTTAAACTGTATTCAGAACAGCACTGTAGAAAGACAGTGAATAGACGACTTGTTGAAGTGGCAGCCTGTCTATATAACCTCAGTTCAAGGAGGCCTCCAAAAATTACACCAAATAGCACACACTGGGACAGGAATAGCACACAACGCTGAGATCCAAATCCAAGAAGAAAAATAACAGCTCTCTTCTGCTCACTAGCAGGTTCCTCTTTCTGTCCTGTTCCTCACTTCTTCACTACTCCTGGAACAACCAGAACAGCAAGGACATAGCAAGCTCCTGAACTGGAGCGAAAAATCACAATCAAGACAAAGTGAAAAGGTATGACCTATACAGAGGAGTCAATGTCTTTTTCATTGAACCACAGAGAAGTTCAGACTGGAAGACACCTCTGGAGATGCTGCCTAGCCAAATCTGCTTAAAGCTTCTAAGTTACATTAGGTTGCCTAGGGCCTTAGGTCAAGCTTTGAAAATTTCCAAGGATTTTTCTGAATATTCAATGAACGTTTTTGTAGTATGCAAAAAGGAGAAACCGCTTCAAGTATTTCTTTTGGTTTACTACCAAGATTATCTTATGTGCTAGCAGCTTCAAATAATCACACTTTTTATCACTAGGAAACTCAGATGAATACACAGTTTAGGTTCAGGAAAACAGAAAATGGCAAAGGATCTAGTGCAAATTAGCATGCATAACCCAGCCTGAAATCACACTGATGTCAAGGACATCAGGCAACTCTTCGTATTGACAGAAATATGTAACTACGACTAGGGCTCCCATTTATAGGGTCCTTCATAACGCTGAGTAGGATCTCCAAAATCTCAGAAAGAAATTACCTGTTGCCAACCCACAAAGGATTTGACATGTTTCTCCCTCCAAAACAGTTACGGCTGAGGTTTTAAGAACTACATCAGTCAAAGCTGTATGTATTAAAAGCAAAGGAAAGGAGGAAAGTCTGACATAACTGTGGCTCACAAAATGATGGATGGCATCCTTAATCTGTTCTTATGGATCACAAAATAGTCTATTAAAAATGGTAATTCCCTCAGTGATCAGACTAAGAAATATCTAAGCGTATCTAACTTTTGTGAGGCTCATCAACAGGTGTTTACTACCATAGTAACTTACTGAAGCTGTTTCCAAGAGTATTTGGAAATTTCATCATTTCAACTTCACTGTCCCTTAGAGGTTCCCTACACTTTATCTGTCTTCCCCATCAGAGATATTTGTAATGTCACAGCATTACGTATTTATTATATATACATATAACCACATATACAGCAGTTAAAGAGATGCCCTGACCAAGTCATCACTTTAATTACTGAAGCATCCCAAATTTTTCAGAAAGTAGTTTCTGCTGGTTGATTAATATCTTCATCAACCGCTGTCTTGCAGTTCAGCAGATCAGCAAAAGTGATGACTTTTGCTTCAGCAATGACTAAATCAAGACATAGATCCGATACTCTGAAGTCACTGAATTTTCAGAATTTAGTTAATCTTGCAATAGCCATACTACATCACCTGTCAGCCTCATCTAAATCACTTACTTTAAACCTTTTTCCAATGATTTCTTTCAAGCTTTTTTAGCGTTTATAACACAATAAAAACTAAAAGTACCGTACCTGTCAAAACGAATTACATAGAAGGAACTGAGACCGTACACATTTTTTGCAGACTGATGTTGCACTGTTTTTGATTCAGACATTATTTTTTAAATACTCATTTTTGATAAGTGCAGTACAACAAAAATACAAACGTTGACATTAAGGGGACTCATAACAAATGGCACTTATATGAAGCCAGATTAAGCTTTCATCAAACTTAACAGGAAAATATTCTGGGTTTTTATATTTTCCCATTGATGTTAAACAATGACCAAAACCTGAAACCTGCTTTAAGGTAGCAAGATAAAAAAATATCGAAAGAAAGCAGCTACTGAACAAATTGTGTGACTCAGTATATAAAGCTAAGCAGTCCCAAATAGCAATAATATTTTGTCAATTAAGATTTTTTGGTAATTTAAAAATAGCCTACACCGTGATTCCAAAGAGCACTACTCAAACACAGAATTGGAGCCAAATTCCATTCACACTGTTAGAAACTTCTTACTGAATTTGAGCTGTGTAATGCAATACAATCACGAAAAAGACTGTCCTACCACAACAAATTTACCAGCATATTTACCTTTTTCTCCAACTTAATGGATAGTACAATGGATTTCAGGTTTAGTCCACCATTCTATAATGAATAAAAATAAACAATTTTTATCACAAATTCAGGCAAATTTCAGTCAGTTCTTTTCCTTTTTACTAAACTCTTCCTCCAGTGTTTTAACTCCTGTTTCTTGTCTCAGTTTGTCTGACTGGGTTTTAAAGTTTCAATGAACAGAAAGTAAAAAGGATCTCTTTTTCTGACTGGAATTCACGCTTAGTGTGCTTGTCTTAAAGTATAACCAGGTCTTTTTCCAGTGCTGAAGGTTCAACTCGGGAACAGTTAGTTATGGTTGATGCTTAATCGTATCTGTTTGATGAGCCACAAAACACAGAATGTTAAATAAGAAGTAATAGGCCCCAAACTCAACCCACATCATGGTACTGTACAGCCTTACTATAATAGATTCCTTTCTCTGACAGCTTTTCTAATTTTTCGGCTCCTCCTCTCTGTTGAAGTATTTAAAATCTGCTTGAATGAAATAAAATTGATAGAAAGGACATAGTCATTCCTCAAAAAGTTTCTTTTGTGCAACTCTGGTAAAGACTGCAAGTTTTTAGCTTAAGTTCATAGTTTGCTTTTAGGTTTTTGATAATCATCCTGGAGTTCCTCCATATTTTGAATATCGGATGTGACTGGTTTTATTGTCCCTATTATTCAAAGAAATGTAAGAAAACGTGGATGAGGTACAAACTGTTACTATAGCCAGTCTTTAACAAAAATGGTACTGTTTTCAAAAACACTTAAAAGATTTCTGAAAGCAGACAAGCTTTAGGCTCTTTCAGAGTCCGACTCACTTTGAAAATGGGACTTGGACACCCAAGCTATGGAAGTCCTTTTGAAAATATTAGTCCTGCCTCAGTTGCATGATAAAAATTATAAGTTTACTGCTTTTCGCCTTCAATTAACAAAGTTAATTCAAAGACACTTTTTTTTCAAAGAACCTAAAGAAATTGAATTTCTGTATCATTGAAGAGGAACATGAATTCTTTATTATTTTCTACTTGTTTCCTCACTGTTGTAAAAAGGAGGCAGGGGTTATTAACAAGCTTTCACCTACATGTTAAGATGACACTTCTATTTCTATTAGAAAATATCCTTCCACTCTATACGCTATGCTCTAATAAACAATTCGGTCGAATTTAAAAAGTGAGAAGGAGTGGGCATCATGTAAATTCAATTTTCTTTGTTTTCAGGGACAGGAGAAGAAAGCAGGATTTTTTAAGCGCCTTCATTAAAACATTCAAAAGTGACACGGACAACACCCAAACTCTTTGGAGAGTCATTGGTATTTAGTCACCAAGAGTATCTCTTCCTTCAGCACACACGCTTCAGATAGTTCGGTGATCTCATGGCTCAATCCTGACACAGTACTACAGCCAGAAGATAGCACTGGTTCATTTCTCATCACAAGGCTATCAACATTCGACACATCCTACCTAACCTTATTCCTCAGTTAAGAAAACAACAGTTTCTGGCCACACGCGCTAGTGATACACTTCTTTGACACAGA
This sequence comes from Aptenodytes forsteri, assembly GCF_000699145.1. NCBI lineage: Eukaryota > Metazoa > Chordata > Aves > Sphenisciformes > Spheniscidae > Aptenodytes > Aptenodytes forsteri. The sequence continues at coordinate 1,037,179 of NW_008795322.1, read as the reverse complement.
CTATTAATGTCTTTGCTTTCTGACTCACATTCACTTTTTTTAAAGTGGTCAACTTTTTTTTCCCCGACGTGCCAAATGTCTTTTTTCCCCCCCCTTCGTAGCTTGAAACACCTTGAGTTAATGTTCTGTGACCTCATCTCAAACGCACTTTGTATTATGCTTTAGGGCACTTTCAAAGCAGTTCTTGAAAATAGTTTTCTTTGTATAGGTAGATAAAGCTAAACTCTAAAAGATATCAACTAACTGATATTTGACTGAACGTATTGTCAGAAAATAAATAAATAAATGTAACTGATGGCCCACAATTCTGCAGCCTTTTGAGGAGGTATTCCAAAGAAATATTTTGTTAAGAAAGTGTGGTTTACGGTGTTCTCCTAGATGTATTGTCTTTTTAAAGAGCTTATACATGAAAAACGAGAGGGTGGGGGAGGATGTGGGATTTTGGTGTGAATACCAAAAATGTTACAAAAGTTCCATTTTGTAGTCATCATTATTCAAGATTGATTAGGTACAATTAAAATACACTTATTTTCCCATATCTAAGGTCCCTTAGATAACTTTCATTCCCCAGATTTAACTAATGCCATAAACAATTACACGTGTACACATACGTGATTTTTTTCCTGAAGTTTATGGTGGAATCATACAGGATAAAGTAGGAATACCTGCTACTTCAGCTGCTCTTTGGCCAGAGGCAAAGGCCATTCTCAATGATCTGAGAAAACTACTACAAACTAGGACAACAAAACCCTTGATGTACTTTATATCCAGTTTTCTTTAATAAGTCATAAAATTCCAGATCTCTTGAATGTGAATTTTAAAAAGAATTCTCTGATAATTAGACACAAACGTACACTTGTCTGACAAGCACTTAACTGACCTCCTGTAGTAGAGTCCCGACTGCAGGAAACTGTTATGAAACCCTTAGCTGGAATCCATCATTCTGGTGAAGTCTCACATGCAGACAAGGCAGGGGGATGAACGGAAAATGAACTTCATGCATTTCATTCCCAACTTTCATCCCCCAAATTATTGCTGTGGTGCCTTGTATTCTAGATCTTAATTTACCACACGTTGTCCCGTACGTTTTCCAAGGGTCAATTAAATGACTTATAAAGTAAAGCCATTATTCCTTTTAATGATAGCTTTAATTTCATGCCTTATATCTTGCATGTATTTATAAATTACTGGCAGCAGCTATAATCTGAACACACTACTACAGGGAGGTCCCACATTATTTGAGTCCAGAGTTATATATGCGCATTACAGTTCCTATTAAGTCACCATTTAATGAAGTTTCAAAACACCAGAGTTCATCTGCACTTTTCTTCAGGGAATGCGATGGCGCACTCTTCGGCTGTTTAACATTGACAAGTCAAGTGTAGGTCTTTCATCATAAACATGATGAAAATCTCTTTCCAACTTGTGAATCCAACCTGCACCTTGGCAAAATGCTTCCCATGGAAGCTACGCTCCATTTCAGGAAGAAAACCACTAAGTGAACCCAATGGTCCAGGTAACGGTGTGCCTGGCAGGACACAAAGTTTCATACTTGTTTGTCAAAAGACAGGAAGATACGTATTTTTGTAATTACAAAAGCAATCACAAAACCTGCATAAATGACTAAACATGGGTTTAAACTATGACTTGCATTAGCAGAGATAAAGCTCAGGTCCTCCTCAAAGTCAGGAAACTTTCCTTAGTTACAGGCTAAAGGCAGGCAGTTGACTTTTTTATAGCTGTTCCCTACGCTACATTTTAGTGGAACCTGCTGTTCTGTCATCCCCCAAATATTTTTCACTTTTCTTGTGGTGGGCACGTATGCATCTTATGTGCCAGGGACTACAGCTGGAAACAAGACTGTATGTGGCTTTACCGTGCCCACATATGCGATCGTAGATCCAGGAGATCATAGATTTCCATACATATACATTTATTTATTTGACAAGATAGCACGGAGCAGTAACAGTGATGGTGTAAGTAGCTGGTTAAATGAAATATGCTGTGCCTAAAGCATTCCGAACTCTTACTTGGGATTTTTTTTCCCTGTAGCATGTATTTCCTGCTACTTTGGTAGACAGCATAAAGCGCACGTAATTACTAATTAAATTCTTACAAAAATAATAAAGCTATGTCCTTAAGGGTGTAACAGATAAATGCTGATATACAAAAAGTCTACATCATCAGTGATGTCTTATTTCTAGACCATCTTGGAGGAAAAAGTCATCCCCAAAACAACCATATTGAACCAAAGCAGTACACGACGCAAGATGTTCCCCTGGTGGGAAAATGAAGCAGGCAAAGTTTCTTAGCACAGTGAACTGCCATATTAAACCCCACAGCGATGGGTTTTAAATACAGTGGGCCACCTCTGTTTATGATGTCACTATTGAATTTGGAAGTCTCCAACAACTTCAGCGTTCATCTGTCTCTCTGAGAACATACTTGGCGCTCTGCTGATCTGGTTATGTAGGTTCCCTTGAAATTACATAATCCTTGCGGAGTCTATCGCAACTTAAATGAAGGAAAACAACAGCCATTTAAAAAAGAACTTTCCTGAAAAGTTAGTAAAGCACTTGCTGTTAAACGGGGTAAGTTCTGCCGTCCTCGCAAGCAAAACTCCTCTACAGCAAGGCCTTCTGTACCACATTAACACGCCGAACTCCTACACAAGTGGCGGAAGTTAACGTATGTACGTCGTGTCGTGCAAGAAGCAATTATTGAAGGCCCTGTTCCGATAGGAATTTTTTCACAGGCTCAGGCCATGTTGGATCAAGAAGGCCAAATCTTATGTCATCTATGGGAAAACATTTATTTTCTAAGCGCATCTGAAACAAAGTAACTTTCAACAGGGCATTTATTAAAGGCAATGACAAAAGACTTCAAATAAAAAGAATGCTTAATTATGACACAGTTACAGAAAACCCTTTACAGTTTCTTATTTACAGTCAAAACTACCGTGATTTGCATGTATCTACAGACTAAACTCCACAGTCTTTTTTACCTGTATTCTAATTTTTATATTAACTTTCCCTGGACCTTCATGACACCTCCTGTGCAACTGAGGTGGGTTTGCTGGGGGTTTTTTCATTCAAATATGAAATCTTACTGCGTGATTGTGAAAACATTATTCATTTTCCTTATTTGGAAACAGGAATTTTTTTCTAAAAAGTTTTTTGAAAATTAAAAAATACATCTATCTTTCGTTCACTTGTGCCAGAGGTGCTAAATACTATTATTATCACTCAAAATGTATTTTCCACTAATCCCACTCTCAGTCACAACGTAACACCTTAAAGACAAATTTGAGGACCGTTTAAACTCCTCTTTCAGTGGAGCTTTTAAATGTGCAAAAGCTGTAGAAGCTTTTATGCTTCCTGGCAAGTCACTCTACTAATTCAGAGACCGTAATTGAAAAAGACTGCTTTAAACCTATTTTCCTCACTTTACCGTTGGATAATGAGAATGGAATCTCCCCACAGATCGTAAGGGATAATCAAATTCCCATTTCCACCCTAAATTTCCTGCTTCCTATTACTTGCCTGTATATTTGCAGGGAGCACCAATTTTCAGAAGACCCAAGAAAAACACGGTCACCACTACTTCACCGCACTAAAGACAGACAACTGTTGCAAATTTCCTCTCAGTGATCTCATTGCAGAAGGAGGTAATTGGGACAGAAGGCTGTTAATCTCCCTTACGAATTTTTATTTAAATGACAAAGCTTTCATCCAAACAATACTCATTTATTTCATCCAATCCAAAACACCTGGAATACAGCAAGCTGTATCTTGAACCTACTACTTGCACGTGGGTACTATATAGCACATGCAACTGTAACGTTGAATCCACATGCATTTTTAATTCTAGCCTTTTAACTTCTAACCTGAAATACGCACAAAGTTATTACAAGCGTTCACATACTTCGTCTGCACAGATGAAGCAACTACTTCACTGTTAGAAGATGGCTCTCTGACGGAGATAGGCAATTGTAAGAGGCTGGGGGATGCTGTAGAAGGAAGGGTTCTGTTCAAGTGTAAACTGGCCATTAGTCCCACGGCCGTCCCCGTGATGGGAGCGGGATTACCACAAGGGCTGCTCTCAGGTGGACTACCCGGCCAGTGTGCTTTAGTAGCAGCATCCCCCAAATGCTTCTAACACCTGTGTCAGACAATCAACATTCTTCAGAAATGCGTAGTTCTTTTTAGCTTATAGAAAGGATAACTTCACTGCTTAAGATACGAGGTTTGGGGTTTGGTCTTGTTGTTCTTGTAACTTAACCCTCAGAAGAACTAACTGGAATAATGCCAAAGGCCTTAGTTCTAATGCAATCTAAACCTGAACCATTAAACTGAGATCTGACTAATTCCTGTTCTGAGCCAGGGCTGTTCTCCTTTAAGAAAAGCCCAGCTGCCTGCTTAACAACCACAGGCCCCTTTACAATCCAGGTATAAACGCTCACCTGGATCCACAAGGGGTTTTCCAAATCTGAAAGGATTTTTTTTTCCTTTTCATCTCTAAATTTTTCAGGCAGGCATTATTTTCTACTAAGCTTTCTATAAATTCAACTTAACGGTGCTCTATTGGCAAATGCCAATTGTTACTACACTTCATTGCTTAGGATATCTTTTTTTTTTACTATATGAATGTGTTTAACTTAAGCTTAGAGCCCGTCTTTAAAACTAGCTGTTAAATTACTAAGCAAATGGGGGTTTTAATGGAAGGACTGACATATTCTTAACTATGGGAGCGTCAATGGCTCCAGTATAAGATTACTCAAGTCCATGTAGAATACAAATGCAATACAGGACCACAGGTTCAGATCTTTGATCTCCTTTTTTGCAGAGGCTGTGATGTATAAAGCCAATTCCACTGAGCAGACAGTACTACGCTGAATATAAATTATCCTTTAACTATAGTGAGGCTCACATTTAAAGAAATGCTGCAAGGATGAACAATGCAGCCATGAAGCAGAGTTCTTCTGTAGCAAAAATACAGACCAAGATCTGCATGGATAACCATGGTTTTGAAAGACAAATTTTTCCTCAGCTGTTATTTGATAAAAAATAGAGTCAAATCTGGAACATTTGTACATACAGAGGTACAATTAGAGCAGACTGCTTGCTCTTTCTATAAAAAAGTGAGCTAGGAATACTTGCTTTATTTTCCAGATTAAGCATCATTCCCCTAAGCAGCATAACAAATGATTTTAAAATGTGGAAACCAACAGTCTCAACTGAATATGGCTTGAAATTTAAACACATCTTTTCCAGATCTCTCTTTAGAGGAAGAACCTTCTGCCTACTGAGCTAACACTAAGCTCCCTGGAGTTTAGCCATGAATATTCTAAACCCATCTCTTACAATTCACTAGAAGTCGTCTTTTGCCAAAATAAAATGCTTAAGAGGAATTCAATACGCTTACGCTGCTTTTCTTCATTTTATTTAAAATAAGTGTTTCCATCTCAACTTTATGCCAAATATACAGCAGGAGAGAGACTGAGCTGTGGAGCTATTGCCTCAGATTTTGTACACAACTCAAATGGGAAAACAAATTACTTCTGAGAACATCGGATATTTCCTTTTGTTTTATTCTATATAATTTTGTATTTAACCGGCTCTTTTGCAGTTATACATAAATACTCCTGAGGATTCTTACAGGAATCTCTCTGCTGCTTACGTAAGTTATAACTAAGAAATGGTTCTTTCCCACTCTGTGATGTTTATTTGTGCGCCAACTTTGTTTGTGTGTCTGGAAATGTTAGCAAATAAATAAATAACTTTTTTCTATCTTACCTCTTTTGACCTGTGTAATCTGGCAGATCAATGCTACTTCCACTGCTGACAACCAAAAAGTTGAAATTTATCTTTGCTTAACCTTTTTGTTCTCCTTAGGTCTCCTTTCAGTAAGGCTTGAAGAAGGTGCTCTTTGTGGCTCAGTTCTCTATGCCAGAATAAAATTTTGCACAAGAAGAACACAAGGGCGAGTTGATAATATCTACTGTCCTCAGCTCTGCTCGGGTTCAATAAACTTGAACATCTTCTCCCCTCCTTTGCCAATCGAGATAAGCAGCAACAATTACTCAGAATGTATTATCAACTCAAGCTCAGAAAGTCGGGATCAGAGGAGTCAGCTCCACCTCTCAAGCTTACAGTTGCTTTCAGTGTCCGAGAGGGGCAAATAAGTCCCCGTTTGCCTCTTGACATACACCTCACAGCTACTTCTTACAGGCAACTACGCCAAGGCTGCAAAAGGAAAATGAGATAAATCCTCTGCTTTCCAGATCGCCTACAAGGTCTCTGCCTGTAGCCGGCAGGCTGTAAGCTTTGTGCCATTATGGCAAAAGTCACAAATGAACCATCCTTCTCTTCCCCAAACGGTAACATTCTCTCCTTGCCTTTCTGTGCTCTCCATAGCTGAAACCAAGAATTCATTGGACACCACTGCAATGCCTCTAACCAATTCTATCTGCATCCAGAGCTTGAGTAAATGAAAATATATTTCAGCTTGGTCTGGTTTTTATCCCATCCCAGTACTCCACGTATACAGCAACTTTAAGCTTACAGACATCCCTTCACGGTTCAAGAAAATCCTTCAATCAAAGAACTTCATTTACAATCCAGCATGGTTTTTGCTTTCTCGTCTCTCCACAGCAGCTAGGCATTTTGATGCAATCCTCATTTAATGCAATCTCCATTACAGGATTATGATCACATCAATAAAACGTTCCACATATTTTTTTTCCCATCCCTCTCCCTCTCTCATTAACACTAGGCGCTATGTCTGCAAAAAACACCAGATCAAGCAGGGTGACGGGATGCTCCAGGGAGGTAGCGGGGGCCACACGTTCAACAAAATGCAACAGCCAATGCAAACTGCCCATCAGAGCCCGAGACCGTCGATCTCCCCATTCCTGAGCTGTGTGAGTTAGCTCACTGTCCGCGCTGCGAGCACAGATCATAAACGTGCTGTGTTACCAGCCTAGAAATAAATACATCGTTTGCAGTCACTTGTGAGCTCCGTGTACTTTTCACAGGAGCAGACTTTCATTTTACTTGATCAGTTCCAGCCTATTAATACTGTTCTGGATGAACTGCTGATGCTCTGCTGAAAGGGGGATGCTGGAGAAAAGATGTCACATAAAAGGATATAAACCCCCCTCTTTTCCCCAAGCCCCCTTCTTACCTTCAGCGCCTTCTCTGCACAAGACGTCAGTCTACACGGGCTCCTCAGCGCATCGTCAAGGCGTTTAGAGTAATGAAGGCTGCCCCACTGCATGGAAGTTAGACCGCTTTGCAACAGCAAATCCTCGATCCAAAACACAAGCCGCTTCTTCCCGTGCGGTTGTGCCGAGCACGATTCATAAGCGACTTCCACATAGGGAATAGAATTGTAAAAGAAAAGGGGGGGGGGGGGGGGGGGTCTTATATTT
>NW_008795322.1:998162-1028214 GCF_000699145.1 Aptenodytes forsteri | reverse complement strand
CGGCAGGAGCCAGCCCGGGGCCCGCGCGGGAGGCGCTTCCCCAGGGCGCTGTAGCTGAAGGGAGGCCGGCGGCCGTGCCCCGGGGCGAGAGCCCAACCCTTGCCAAGTCAGTTCATTCCATGCGCAGGATCAGTGACTGCGAAGTGAGAGTGCGTTGGTGAGTTCGGCTGCTCGTGAACGCTTGCGTGAAAATACAGTTTAATTAATAGTTAATTTGTGGTGTTGGTTTTAATAATTTGAGGCTCTTGAATTATTTGCAGTATTTTGCCAGATGCCTGCAGTAGGCACTTTTCAGTGAACACAATAATTATTAGTAAATAATCTAGCATTTTTTCTTTACTTTGCTGTTGAGGAGACAGTTTTAAACTCTTTCCTGATGAACAAGAAAAGAAATTGCACTTACCCTAACAGCACACATTTTTGCATGTGACCTTCTGTAATAATAGTATGAAAATGTATGTGAAAGCCTTGTTTCACCTTCTTCACTGTAGCAAGATGTAGGTGATGTCTCACTTTTGTCACTAAATATAGTTTAAACGCCAGAATTTCTCTGAAATAAAGATATATGAGAGAGAGGATGAGAGAGTTCTAAAAACAGCTTCTAAAAATCCCCAGTCATTCAGTGAATTGCATCCCCCTTACCTAACTCATATATTCAATGAGATTCTTTGAATATGGACTCGGAACGAACAACCGCATGGCCATTAACCATGCTAAAATACTACAGAACAGATGTAATTCCTTTTCTTCTAGGTTATATTTCCATATCGTATTCCAGTCGCCTGACTTTGACCAAAATGCCCATTGTATTTTACTATACTGGGTGCTAAATTCTATGAAGGTAGTGAAGTAAGCTGTGACTTCATTATTTTTGTCCCATATACATACGGGCAGCAGAGGTACCTCGTTACATACAAACAGAACATCACCCACAAATTAGAGTTCGTGTCCCAGCTGCGGTGCAGCACGACGCTGAGTAACGCCTACCAGTCACTTACACTTAGGTATCGACATTTCTGAAAATTTTGTAATAAAATGTGGAATAAGGCATATATGAACAACAAAAGGACAAAAAATAAAAGCAGCGTGCAGCTATGCGTGTTTGGTTTACATCCCGTTGATGGCACGCAGATCAGGACCGGCTGCCAATCCGTTTCATACCTATTTCATTGCGCTGTCATCACAATGGATTTCTAAAATAGCCGAGTCCATACGAGGCGTATCCTAACAGGCAGCTGTATTTCACACGGAAGCAGAGGCAATTGATGAAGGAATTTCTGTGTATTGTTTGGACACCGTCATGTTCTTGTCCTCCTGGCTTCAGATTAAATTAAAATAAAGATTATTACTTGAAAAAAACCAAAAAACTGACAGAAGTTTGAATATTACTGGGAGACAGACGTAATGACCTACATGATGGTTTGTCCTGTGCAAGAGCGATCAACTGCGATAGCATCAGCCATTCCAGAAAGGAAAGCAAGCAGCATGTCTGGGGGGATGACCCGTCCCGCTTTTCAAAGTGGTGTCTAAGGAGAAGCTACAATGGATCCAGCAGTTCAGCCTCAACTATGTTTGAAATACACAGCCAGAAGTCAAATTTCGTGAAAACTGTTATTTCATTTAAAAAAAAAAAGGTGGAAGGAATAGATGGCTTATTGAACCGATACCGGAGGCGAACTGGTACCCCTGAAAAGGGCAAAAACCCTTTACATGATGAAAATGAAGAGTCAACGACAAAGTAAGATTAACTCTGTCCATGCAGCAAGTGCATTACTTTGCTATGAACAAAAATATTTCTGTGTTTCAGGAGGTATTGCTGCTACCCTCGATTCAGATCAAGGTCTAAATCCTGACATTGTTTGTTACTCTAAGCACATGAAGAGGCCCCACAGGAACTATTCACATGTGAAAAGAGCTAGGACCCGAGCCAAAGTTTTGCATACTGTGAAGGTCAAGCTTACTTCCTTTCTAAAACTTGCACTTAACCGAAAAACTCCCAGAAATATGGTTTCCATATAGCACCTTCAGCTGATTCTTCAGGATGCTGTAGCACCGTGGCTGATTTAGAGCAATTTGTGTACTAGCAGGTCCCTGTGACTTCGGTGCCGGATGGCTTGCAGGCAGGCTGCTGCCTTGCAGAACGGGGCCTGTCCCTGCCTTTCCCCAGTTGCAATTATTGCGGTCCCTCTTCCCACAGACGCTGATTTTTTTATAAACGTCTCAAAATGTGAGGAGAAAAGTCTCATAGATATTATACAACTGCTGGCTTTATAGTTGTTGTGGAATAACCTGTTAATAAAAATGCACTGCATTTTTGCAAAGGTCACACAAAATATATTGCTTGCGTAGCCTTACTTTGCTCACCCAGATAAGTCACGGAGAGGCCACTGTAGATGACAGTCTCCGAGAAAGATCGTGATTCACTTTTATGTCTCTATGCAAGAAAGTAAGAGACACGAGCCTTCCCTTCACTACTGGGAATGGGGTATATGCGGAGGCTGGTGCAGGGAACAAAAAGGAGCAACTTCCACCAGGCTGACAGATGAGGTTGGAGGTCTTTCTCTGCTGAAGGCCTCGCATAGTTCCGCTTTGTTTCTTTTTTCCTCTCAGAGCAACAGAAAAACTCAGAAAACAAATTGCAATGACACTGTACCACATCTTTTACTAGGATTTTGCCTCAATCCCAAGTAAGACTTTTATTCTCCATATACTTATGTGAACAATAGTTTCTCTCCCTTCCTTTTCCCTCATCCCCTTTTACTGGAAATGTAAAATAAATCCCGCTCGGGATTTTTTAGCACTAGCACTGTTTTTACTCTTGCTTCTCGATAATGGAAATGCCCAAGTTTTACCTTCTCTAGGAGCAACGTTTATCTGTGTTGCACAGTGCTTCATAAATGCCAGTTGATACTGTATCTGGACTTCATAATGAATATGAACGGTGGGTCTCTCAGAGTCCCACCTTTTGCAGTGAGCTATGATTTACAATGGCTGATCAGTTTTTCTAAATTATTTGTAGAAATATTTTTTTTTTTGCCAAGAAACTGGCATAACTTCAGGTCAAACCACTTTAGGTCAAATACAGTATTAATTAGAAATGGCAGACATACAAAAAATCCCCTACAGCCACAAATCTAGATGAATAATTGTCACATGACTGCATGGTGCCTATTCCTTTCATTCCAAGATTGGAGACATTTTTTGTCTGTTGATAATGTGTAGGAAGTTTAGACTGCATCATTTTTGGAAGAGTTGCGGTTTCTACAGACATGCCTTTTTGAGGGAGAGCCAGGCACCAGCGGTGGTTATCGTCTCGCAGGGCTATTGCCAGAACGATTACAATATGGAACCTCGGCAGTCTGGTACCTAACAGCAGGAGGCAGAACATACTAATTTTACTATCACCTCGGCTGTCAAGTGACAATGGTTTTTAAATGCCATGAATTATGTATAAAATACATTAGTTTTTATACTGCGCATTTTGGGAGTTCACGCGCACATACCGAAAGGGCATGGCTTTGGCATGGGTGCGCGAGACAAGACGTTAGAAAGACTCAAAACGGAACTTAGTGCACAAGCAGGAGTTTGTGGACCCAGTTCCCTGCTTGATTACGTGAGTCGGGAGCTATGGTATCGATGGCAATACAGGTGGTATCTTAAGATGACTTAAATAAGATAAAAAGTAGACCGAGTCTTTAACCTAGGAATTAATGAAATACCTTTTGTATAATAAATATTTGTCATCTGTCCTTGATAACAGGAAATTACGTAACAGAAATCTGCAGAAACTGCTCATTTAAATTAATTTGCTAAACTTAATGTGTTACACTGTGCTCTTCTCTGCCTCTTTAAGAGTGTTTGGGGATTTATGTCTTGCAAAATAGAAACAAACTAAGAAAGCTGAAATATATTGTGTCTTTTGCTGTACTTTACAGCACAGCTTGTGTTTAAGAAGCAGTCTAGACATGCAAAAATGCTAGAATAAACAATATTTTTTTCATTATTTTAAATTAGCTTGTACTGGAAAGCTATAAATTTTAGAACTATTCATAGAGCTAAACGGAGTCCTTTCCAAAGAAAGACTGATTCTAGAGTCCTAATTAACATGCTGTTTTATTCATAATATTGTTGTATTTACTTCAGTCTGCTCTTCATACTACTAAGCAATTACATTTTTCCATTTGCTGTCTTCTAAAGAAGAGCTCAGAGAGAGTGCACAAGGATTTAACTCAAAATGCGTGTCTAAACCATATGGAAATATTTTAACTGGACTTGGCCCCCCCCCCCCCCCCCCCCCCCCCCCCCCCCCCTTCATTTTAACAAACAAACATTATTAAATACTTTTTAATATTCATTATAGGGCTTCAAATATTGGTTGGTCTTAAATAAATATTTTTTTCTTTATTCTCCTTTCAGCTGAATTGTGTGTGCAATTAAAGAATAATCAGCTAGAGTCATGACTGAGATTTTGAATTTATGACCATGAGTATAGAAGTGAACTGTTTGTTCTGGAGAACAAGGATGGAAGTGGTCACGCCAAGGTAAGCGATTTTTCGCCCTGTGGCTATGGAGGGTAATAATAAAGCAGGTGGATACCTACCCTGACAACGATTCCTCTGGCTTGTGGAGAGGGAAACAAGTCTATGACACAACCACTATACATCAAGAGACACCATTTTAAGGATGCTACCGAGACAAACTTTGCACATAAACTGAAGATTTCAGTTGAACTTTTGAGAAAGTATCCTTGATTCAGCTCTATAGCATACCAATTACAAAACATGAGTTAATTATCCTTAGGTGGTAACGAAGATGTTGAAGAAAAGCCTCACCGTCATCACAGGAGTTTTGTAAGATTGTAGATGAATAGCTTTCAGGAGTATTTCAGACAGAAAACTGGCCATTCTTCTCTGACAAGTAATACGATTAGTGCAGTTCCTCCCTTGGCTCCTTCTAGAGCTTACAATGCCTTTTTGTAACACCTGTAGCTGGAGAACAACATGAGCGCAGTACATCAGATCCTCATCTGGATCTTGGAAGACCCATCTTTCTTTTCCACCAGGGTACTCTCTTCAATCTGGCTTTTGGCCAGTCATCGAATTTCTGTGCCTGTCAGATCCTTACTAAATACGAAAAGTAAAACTTCAATAATAGAAATATCTCAAATGTTGCTCAAATTATGTTTGAATAAAAATATGTACATATATTGTTTGATATAGTTTGATACAGCTCAAATTTTTCACGTTCAAAAATGTAATTGATTTAATGAGTATTTTACATGCCTAGATTTATTTGTATTGTCTTGCTGAGAGAGCAAAGACCTGTTAAAATAAAGTGCTTTTAAATCTTCATCAGACCTAGATTTCTTAAGCTATTAAGTATATTGCATTTTGCAAAAGGGAAAAACATCGCTCTCTAGTAATAGGATTTTTTTAGGCATCCTTTTTGGCGTCACTTTAATACTAATGGTATTGGTGGCCATATAATACTGAAGAGAGTTCCTTTCCAAAAATCAGATTTCTAAAGCTTCCTTGAAGTCTATATATTCAGGAGACTCAGGACCTCATCTAAATCAAATTGGATCTGCATTAAGCTCAGAGTGCATTGGCCTGTGTCATTGTTGGTTTGGGGTTTTTATTTTGCTGACTGAAATTAGCATGTATGGAATACCAAGTATTACGAGAGTAAACTCGTAAGGGAAAGGAGTCATAGAACACGTCTACAACACTGCAGCGTATCTGCAAGCTTCACACTACCGCATGCTCATGGTTGAGTTTTTGCAAGAGTATTTCCTTCTACCCAAGTGACTGTGGTGATGCTGAAAACTTCCAAAGAACCAAAATAGGCCAACTTTTTTTTAAGTAAGTGGTGCAATAGGAACTTCTATAATGTCTCCATAGGTTGGACTCACTAGTTCTATTTTACAGTAAGGGTAAAAGTGGGAAACAAAGTACACAGCACTTTTTGGAATCAGAAACTATAGCAGCTGTAGTGTTTTTCAAAAGATACATTCTATATTAGGTGACAAAGTTCCCGTCAGATTCAGCAAGGCATGTCCAGACCATACCTAAGCAGAGCTGCTATTTGGCAATCATTATCACAAAAGAAGTCCACTAACACCAGCAATGTAAGATCAGCATAACAGAATCGGCCTACTTTCAAATTAATATCCAGAGGGATTAAAGGAGACTCTTCCAACAAGCAGATGTGCTTAGAATCTTTGAGTAGTTAGGAAATGTCTGTTAATGAGATAGTGATTTGATGAAGCCTCATTGAAAAAAGATTCCTGAAGTTCTGATTTCTCCAAGTCGAAGAGAGGTGTGCAAACCAGCTCACTTTGCTCTCTGATGCATGATTGGCAGGGAAAAAAGCCAATTTGCTCTCTGATGCATGATTGGCAGGGAATGATGTTCCTTGGCTTTTCATGCTCTGTAATCTGAGTGTCAAACATGCTCGTCGATACCAGTTTTTATAACAGGACCTAGGCAAGAAACAGAGGAACTTGTGTCCATAGTCTCAAAATCCTTTGAACCTAACTTTGAAGCATTTAGTCCCTCGTGTGCTAGGGAGTGGAGGAATTGCTTTGCAAAACAGAGTTTCCAAGACAGAACGCTAACCCGGACCCAATCAAAGACTTTATTCGTTCAATGGAAGCAATTATGAGATAGGCCTTCCCAAATAAACATCTGCTGCAGGGTCAAAATAATAATGGAGAAGGGGTATGAATGCTTCTAGCTGTGTAATGCTACCAAGTGCTTAGTAATTCCCATTCCAAAGATTGCTGTATTTCAGTGGTGAGTGAAGTTGTTCACTTAAAAAATGCTTGGGATTGTTTTGGAAGAAAGAGTTATGCAGAAATGCGTGCCACTGGGATCTGGATTCCTTTCCTTCAATTCATATAACAAAATATTTATTATTAAGTTTTTCCCAGGATTATGTAACATACCAGCTTTCCTTTCACAACAGGAACATGACGTGGTTTATTGACAAGAAAACCGAGGATTCAGTGTAGACTAACGTGTCAGTCTTCCCTGGGTTTTGGGTTGACATCACAGGACATTATGTTTGCTCATTTCAGTTTTGGCTATTAGGTGTGGACTCTAAATCTACTTGCTGAAAAAGTATTTTTGCCAATCAAAACCTGGAATTGCATTTAGGTGTTTTTTTCATCAAAGCTACATCTGTTGGTAATGCTTCACTGAACTACCCATAAACAGGAAACCATGAGATACCTGCCTGCAGAAAATGCCAATCCAAACCCAAAATCATTATTGAATTATAGCGAATCACTTTTCAGTAGTAACTTCCTCTCCTTTCTAGGGTATTTTTATGATTAATGAACAAATGCATTCTTCCTCTTTTTCAATACAGAGAAAACGAGGGTATCATTTGCTATGGATAGATGTTCTGAGCTCTCTTCGAGAGTCTGTGGCAAACTGGGTGTAGGCCCTTGTTTATAAAGAACTGGCTGATGACATTTCCAAACCTGGCCACAAATATGATATACAATTATGGCAAGGAAAAATGCTAGCTTTTCTTTGTGGTAAAGGTTATCTGTATGTGGAACAAATATAATATTTTCATTTAATGAAACTCATACTGTTAAAATGCTTGTGAAAATGGAACACGTGCTTGTAGAATTTTCTTGAGGTAGTGTAAGGATACCAGCAACTGATGGTAATGGTTAGCCAGTATTTGAACTGGAGAGAAGACTCTAAAATATTAATGTTAGTGAGAATGCAAATTACAGTTACACACAACGAAGTGGTCGTACGTTGATCATCTTGTGACATTCCATCTTACTGCACCACAAACTGATGCAGAAAGTGATATACAAAGCGATGCAGTAAATGCATCAGAGTCATTTTTGTGTTGGGAGTTTCCCGATTATCCCAAGAAGAGTGCTCAGCTTGCTTTGAAAATTAAGTGCCTTCAACAATATCAAGCTAGGAATGCACTACTACTATTCATTTTTACCATATAAGCTTTTATTTCTATTGGCTTATCAGGGTTCTCCATTAAATAGAAGGAAGAAAGGCTCCTCGCATCAGAAAATATTTATTTCCTGCAAAACATCGATTTCCCAAAACAGTGTATGCTGTACAGTACTTTAGCCCACTGCTTATAAAACCTGTTGAATTTATTGAGAATTCAATTGCCATTATGACAAACTTTTTTTTAGACGTGAAGAGTTTGTCTAGTGGCAAATTCGGGGTGATTCCGTATGGCTGGCATCTGTAGTTGGCTGCATTTCCCATAGCAGAATCACTAGAGGGAGTCATAGGCAACGTTACTCCTTCACGATCTCCAATAGCTTTGCAACTAAAAAATTAGAAAAGGTTTTTGGTAATATTTAGCAGGAAAAATACACGATAAATTTCATTACTATAATTTAATTTCACTGCCTAGTTACTGATTATTTATGAAACTGTTTTAACCTCACAAGTCACCTACTGCAAATCATGATCTTGCTTAACAACCACAACAAACCAGCAAGATGAATGTCCCACATAAGGCTTTAAATTAATGTATTTCTTAGTTAGTATTAAAAAGCACAGGCGCAATGCTGATAATATACTCACAGGAATTTTAGAGCAAACAGCAAAAGAAAAATAAGATGTAAGGAAAAATCAGTTAAAAATACATTGATCAGTCAGCTTTAGTAGGACTTACACACCTTTGGCTAGTTTGGCTTAGCCTAGGCCTCCTTTGCCTTTGGGTTTAAAATGTAGATTTCAGTGCAGTAGAAGAAAATGAGTTTTATTCAAGTTTTATATAGCATTGTTGTTGCCAAAGGAAGAAAATGCTTGTTGGGGAAAAAAATGGAATATTTGCTGTCCTAGACCATTTCCACGTTGAAACCAAGTTGTGAGCTCACATACTTTCTCAAAACTGAGGAATTTGAAGGTAAAAACAAAACAGATTAAAAATTGTTCTTCTCCTTACTCCTAGTAAACTTGAAATACAATGAAATAATATGCAGAACTATACAGTGACAGTTTGCAGATAATGCATTTGATTTATAGTAAGACAACGGACAACAAACTATTGGGTTTTTTTCTTAACATATGGTTATTCTTTTTCATAACTGGTAGCTACCAATATAGCCTAACAGTCTTAAATTTCCAATATCCAGTGAAATTAGTGTGTACTCCATTCCAGAGTGTCATAATAAATATAATTTAAAGAAACAAACAACTTTGTACGTACGGTACTTAATAGTGAAACACAGCTTGCTTTCAAAAGATGGCTTCTTATGCCTATTATTTGAAAAGAACATGAGGCAAAAAATATACAGGTGACATTTTCTTAAGTGGCTTAGATATACAGTTTAAAAATATGTGTAATTAGCTGTACCACTATGGCATTTATGGCTGGGGTTTCTTTCTTACAGACATAATCATGGCAATAGAAGCGCTAGCAGTTGATCTGGTGCAAAGAGGATTTATGTGAGTAAGATTTCACCCTCCTGAGCTCTTATAACTATTTTTAAACTGGTATTAGTCAACGAATTTTAGGTTTTGTCTCTTTAAATGTATCAGTATAAGTTGCAAAACTTGAGCATGGAAGCACCCTAAATTTCACGAACTCTCTCTGAAAATTAACTAAAACATGAAAACAGGACTACGGCGTGCCAGGATAAATCATCACTGATGTTTAAAATTGTTTGACAAAGAAATTAGAAATCAAGTGACTGGCAAAAAAAATTATTAATGCTATATATGATACAAGTCCAATAAATCTTTATGCATTTACAGTATACATTCCCAGAGAACATACTTTGGCAAACATTTTGCTTGTAAATCACATTACATGCTGCTATTTTTTTGCTAATATTCTTAGCTGTGTTCTTTGGAAACATTTTAAAGTCTTTAAATATTCTCGATGAAATGGATTTAGGGATGAATGAGTTTTCAAGACCACATCTTTCAGGTTATTATCACAAATGATGTCATTAACATTTCTGAAGATATTTTGATTTTTCTTTTACAAAGTAAACTCATGAACCAAAATAATCCTTAGTATTATACTGTGAAGTTTGATTAATCTAAGTACCCCAGAATATTTATGATTTTAATTATGTTTATGTATGATATTGGCTAAATATTAATGATGGAACATAATTTGATCCCATTTGATCCAATAAGATCTAATAATATATAACCAATAATATATATACTATAATGGAACATAATTTGAGAGGAAGAATAATTTAGTTGGCTGAAAAGGCATAAGCAGGGCTCTGTTCCCAGCCCAACAGTGGATCTTGGGCACAACCTTGAAAAATTGCCTCTGCTTCAGTTCCAAAGTTTATCTTTATGAATAAAATTTTAAAATAATCCATAAA
The DNA here is from genome assembly GCF_000699145.1 of Aptenodytes forsteri. Lineage (NCBI taxonomy): Eukaryota > Metazoa > Chordata > Aves > Sphenisciformes > Spheniscidae > Aptenodytes > Aptenodytes forsteri. The sequence continues at coordinate 1,017,866 of NW_008795322.1, read as the reverse complement.
TATTTATCATCATCTTTGGTGTTATTATCATCACCATTATCAATAACTTCAAATATAGAACTCAACAGGACAACCTCTGTCTACTCCAGGTAACTGAGATTTGTATTACTGTAATTATTCAGAGCACCCATATTTAATTTACTTAACTTTTGCTATCATGAACACATATTTTGGATTTTTTGGCAGGAATAAGTTTTGATATTTGTATTCTTTATATTAATTTTGTAGAGAAGACAGCTACTGGAAAAAAAAATCACTGTCATGGTTTTGATAGTTTTGTTTGTATGCCTTGAATAAATGTAAAGGCAGGTTAAGGCAAACTAGAAAAAAGCTGCTCTTTCTTCATAACATTACCACAGAGTGACTTAAATCGCTGTAACTACATAAAGAGGGAACTCAGACTTGCTCACAAGTTGTTGAAGCTTAACAAGGTAATCCGTCATCTGACCTAAGTAGCCGACCAAGTCAGTGCCCTCTGCCCATGGCAAGGGCCTGGTAAACTACATTAGCTTCAACTTTGTAAGGCGCTCCCATCCTGCATTTACAATGGTTTAGACCACACAGGTAGTAGCTGCCACGGATAAGCTGATACTATGCTTTAACGCATTACTGTTGTAGTCACTTGCGTGCCTGAACCCCTGCTTATAGCAATATATTTCTGCTCATAAAATTCCCTGCACAGGCAAGACCAGCTTTTGCTTTTATCATTATTTCAATCGCTTTAGTGTAGATCCAATTACACAGGTATAAAATGTTTCTACTGGCATACCCTGGCATCAGTACAACAGCAGCTAAACAGATAACTCTAGAATCAGGATAGATGTGTGAATAACAACAGCTGATCAACAGCTATGCTGATAAAATTTAAATGAGATCAAGCCTAAATCTTATCCTACACTGATAATAGAAATGTCTGTTATGTGTCAGACTTACTGGACGTGAGGGGAGAGTAAGACCAGAAGCTGATCTCGGTAAAACCTCCCTCAAGTTCTTGTGGGTTATCCTTTAACACAAGTCAGAGCTATCCAGGTTTCTAGCTATGCTGTGGGCAGTTGTGTCCTAATCCGCAAACACAAAGGCATGGCAGCAATAAATGCCAGACTGACGATTACCACTTGAGGATATACATTATGGCATTGTCTAACTATACTTTAACTACATATCACCATGTTTTACAATTCCCAATGAGCTCTACACTGTTTCAGTATGTGAAAGAGAGAAATAGACTGTAGATCTCTCTAGAGAATACTGTTTTCTCCTAACCACAGCCATGGGTCAGCTTATAAAAAGGCAAAGGCGAAGTATCTTTCTCTGCTTCTGCTTCTATTCATTTGCTTGCAAGATGTTGTAAATGAAGATCAGAGGCTGTGATCTGTGTTAGACCTGAACTAAAAATGTCTCACGTTGGTCTATGAAGGAAAAAAAGCTCAACCTGTAATCTGTACTGCCGTGTAATTCAGGGCATATTCTAGCCATAGTTAAACAAAATGGTTTATCTGAACTGAAAATAAAGTATCCGTTGCTGTTGATACGTCTGCCAAATTTAAAACATGATATAAACTAAAGTCGACAGCATAAGCCACTCAAACAAGGCCTCAGGGATTCCAAAATGTGCCTTAATATTTATTTTTCATATTTGATTGCAGGTTATGCACAGGTAAGTGTAGTGCTACCCTGAGGGTTTTAAGTGTAACGTAGTCAACCATGATAATACCTTCAGTATCTCGGAAGACAGTTCTCACAATGACTAATACGAAATGAAAGCAAAGCTGAGTGTTTTTCAGACTAGTGTTAAGTTTCCTCTAGAGTTATTTAGTAGATTTCTGAAATGTTTTCAGTATTTGCCTACTAATAAGACAAAAACAAGTATTACCCCATTTGTGACACTGTATGTTCCAGCACTCAGAAAACCCTACCATTAACTTGCTTTTATAACCCTGAAATACATGAGAAATTGCTATCCTCCTGGCTATCCACTACTTCCTGCAGTAATTTGGACTGGTATTTACCAGTCATTTCCTCAAAAATGAATCACTAACCACTGACACATATACATGTAGCAGTGACAAAAACAAATTAGCCAGAATTAGTCTTCTTCAAGTGCTCCCATCCATTTTAACCTATCTCTTAGTGGTGAAACATGTAAGAGCTAGTTACACAAATACCGTGTGCTTACAGACATTTTTCTTAGCCTTAATTATTTTAAAATAAAAATGCAATCTCATAATACATTTGAAGATGTTTGTACATATTACACAGACATGTGCAAAAACAGAGTTGTGCCTCAGAAGAAAACAGTCTTCAGATTAGACTTGCCAGCTCTAGCTGCTTCATGTTGTTCAACGGATACAAACAGATCTACATCTGGCTTAACAGCGAGCAAATTTCAAGCAGCTTTATGTTGTTAGAATAGCACAGGACACCAAAAAGTACTACTGAACTTAATTTTATCTCTGATAAAAGAAAAAGAAAAGGTAAAGGGTAAAGTTACGCCTGGGCTTCTTACACAGTCTTTTGCTGGAAGTGATACTTGCAGAACGGGATCAACAAAAATTAGCATGCTAAGTGAAGAAACACAGAACGTAATGCTGTATCTTGAATTTCTGCCCCTCTCTGAGGCTTATTGTCACCATGAGGTTTACCCTTGTTTTGGCATTTATAGCACGGAAACCTCTCTGGAAATACAGAGTTTGAGAAGCAAGAAGGCATATACCAGAAAGGAGGGATGATGTCCTCTTGCCCTTTTGCTGTAAGCAGCTCTGTTGTTAAAGCGCAGTCACAGGAGACCAGGTTCTGTTCTTCCCCGCCTGCTGTTGGGTTAGACTAGTCCCTTTTTGTGTGGAGTCTAAGCTTAGAGGATGTCCTTCCACTGTCACTTTAAGTCTGGCTGCTACCAAAAAAGGAGTTCCTTCTGTCTCATTTGTTTTAACGCCCATGTTTGTAGGGGAAGCCAAGTTCTACTTGAAAATATGGGATAATCATAATTCTGACGATTGTGGTTATGGTCTCTGCATTGTGTTTGTCTTCTTGGCTGCAAGAAGATGCTTTGTCACAATTTAGTATTAAATTTTGGAGGTCCTGTCTTGTGTCAACGGGGAGCAGTTCCTTTCCCCTTATCATCATCATAGCCGTGTCAATGGATTAATTATTAAAGCACAACAAATACAGATCTTAATCTATTGTAGTGTTTCAAGACTACTGTTGGATTCATTAGTTATGAAAAATCAAAATTTTACTCTTGGTTTTCTTGCTTTCTAAAAGCAGAATGCATGCATGCATAAACCAAGAATTACTGTTGGAGGTTTCTGTGGATTATAGTTATTCACCTCAAGGGACTTTGGTGCCATTGCACTAAACTGAAAAAACAGAGCTAAAGTGATTTGTTCCATCACCAGGGCCCCTGAAATGTACTTACAACCTTTTTCGTAGTGTAGTACTCACATTTTTAATTTATGTTGCACAAGAAGAAAGTTAAAATCTTACTTCCTTCCCTTTTTCCTCCACTTCTTGCTTCTTTGTGGTCTTGGAGACCAACTACCCATGCTATTTCTTTCTATTTTCTTAAAACTATTTGCAAGAAGGTTTTTATATGCTTTATCTTAACTTTGTAAACTTCATCTGTTTTGTAAACCAGTAGCGGGGTTTAAATTGCACCCCTCTGTAAGTGAGGTTATTGAAGTGGTTATTCAGAGTTTACGACTTCTTTCTTCTCTTTGAATGTTGTTAACGAGAACTTTGGTTCTCATTGTTCCTTTGTCCATTATCTTGAAGAACCATATAGTATTAGTTAGGCTCTTACAGAAGGGAAATGAGCTTCTTGTATTTCTTGTTTTACACTTCTTTCAAACCTCAAATTGTTCTGACTTATCGTTTAATAATCTCCAACTTTAAAAATGCTTTCCTGTCTCAGCCTGTAATTTTGGTACTAATGAGGAAGATGCCATTACCCTAACCCAACTTACTTCACCTTCATCTGACAGATCCCAGACTTACCTACATAGGCCAGTGCAGTAGAGTGCAGAGATCCCTGAAGCAGCATGGCTTCATCAAAACAATTTGCAGCTGGGCAGATGAGCTCTGCCTTTCAAACTGGGCTAATACGATTATATTCAGCCACACTAACGTGATTGTACTGCTTCTAGGCTTTATTCCTGTACTTCTGCACACTGCTGCATTATGGCATACAGACCTACCTACTTACTTGGTGACCACTGCATTGTCTTAGTTTTCTAGGCTGTGAGAACTCCTTTACTACATTCCAGTGTTAAATTTATAGTGACCATGCTTTGTGACAGTGAGAATGCTCTGCTACAGTACAAATCCTTTCCTGTTCCCTCCTCCCTGCCATCATGGCTGAATCCAGCCTTGCACTAGTTCCTCTTTATGTTTTATTAAAGTTGTTAAAGATGTTCTTTTTGCATTATGAGAATGACAATGAAATCTAGCCTGCCAGAGAGCGAAGCCTCCAAATGTTTCCCAGGATAAAAAGGATAATTGCTAGTGACTTGCAAACCTCAGTTTGAAGTAGTAAATAATGATTCTTATTTCATGTCCTAAGCAGTCAATCCCTTTCATATGCTGACTGCATGCACCAGTGACAAATTTCTGCAAATAAATCTCATAATAGGGCACCCTTCTACTCTGTACCAACCCCAAAATGCATTACTGCACTGGCTATTTAAACACTGCAAAGTAAAAAGCATTTCACAGAATTAATTTCCTCTCTTTCATGAGAGGGATATAATGCATTAACTGATTTGAAAACAGAGCAAGTTTCTTTTATAATGTGGTCACTCACTAGGCAGGCTTTCCACAGAGCACAGGAGCTAAAGTAAACAATCACTTAAACAGAAGGAAGCTCTCTAGTGCCCTGCCATGCTGATGTTTCTAGAGAAAGAAGAAAAAAAAAAAAACAACTAACATTTCATTGCATGTTGAAAAGAAAGTGTAAGCACTCTGTTTAGAAAGCTTTAAAGCATAATTGAAATTCAACATGCAGATTTCTGTATTATTACAATGCTGTGTGCACTAGATCATTTGCTGAGCAGCCAGCATTTTAAACAACACATTGCAAGAACTTTGTGCTGGTACAATAACAATGTAGAAAAATTAGGATGACAGCACAAGTATGCTCAGCCCCATAAACATTCTTCAGCTGAAATGGAAACTACAGTGCAGTGCTAGCCTATGTATTCTGAGAACGGAACATTTCTGCCTCCATGTGCAGATGGAGCACAGATCACTAGTATGCTGACAAGCTGAACTCAAAGAGGTAAGCTACGTATGTACTGGCAGGTAAGCTCACTGATCTTTTTAACCCAACGAACATCTGATGTGATGTGAGATTCACTAAATTGTATATTGCAAATCAAGGTCAGAATGAAGGGTGACTTAGTATTTTGTAACATTCTCCCTGCTTCAGTGACTGAAAGCAGTCGTGAATTCCAGGGTACTTTTTCCTATTTTAATCTGATTGCAATTTGAACATGTATTTGACTATAGAACTAAGTATATATAAACTCAAATCTGCAAGAAGTGGTAGGAAAAATAATTGAAAAAAGTAATTTTATACTTGTTCTTATACTACCACAATGCTGATGCTGCCGTGCACAAAGGCCAGTGTCTCTGTATGGAATTAAGGTACCATGTTCACTGCTAAGAGGGCCAGGTTTAACTGGCACGGTAATATTCTAAGCTAACCCTTTGTTTTGCTGACTGCAGTCACAGCAAAGAGTTGCATCGGTATGAGAATGTGTGGGACTGGAGCCTCCTCTTTGCTCTGGGAGATGGATGATGCTGGCAGAGCAGTCCAAAGCCACAGTGCACAGGAGAATCTGGTTCATTGTGCAAAGTGTTAGATGTGCCAAATCATAACACTAGCGAAATGATCAAACCACTAACCTAAAAATGAGTTCCTGATTGTTAAATGTATGTCTTAAATATACAATACAGAGCAACATTTATTGAGATTGTAAGGTAGTTCTGTTTTTGTTCTCAGAATAAGTCATATTAAAGAAAAGTATGTACGGAGGAACAGTGTGTGAAAAAGAGTATTTACACACACGGATGTGTATTTACACTCATTGAGGTTTTTACCATTCATGGCATACTGCAGGATTCACTGTCACTAGTAGGACTCAATGAAATGCCTGTTCTCCGAATCAGTCTCCCATTTATCTACTAAATCTTTCTATTTCATCCAATCTAAAGAACTATTTGTAAGTGGAAAATATAATCTATACACTGAGAAGAGGAATACATTAGCTCTTTAATAAGGACGTAAAAGAAAATGCGATCTTGGATTATAACTGTATTTGCCTATAACTATAGATCATTAGCAAGGCAGACTGAGTGAAAATAAAAGATTCCCTGGCAACCCTCCCCCTCTTCAAATGCCTGCTCAAGCAGAAAAAACCAACCGCCCTGCATACATATTCCAGTGAGCCACTGTGGGGCAGTAACAACAAAAACATTCCTAAGCAAAACAAGGGTCTTTGAACAGCCAGTTTGCCTTTTCTGAGCAAAGGATACAAAGACACAGTTCTTCGAAGAAAACCTGAACATTTCCATTCTTATATTATCAAATGTTATTAGGCTTTTTGGGAAACATTTTATAGATACACTTAGTTTCAACTCCTTCCACAGAAATGCTTGCATACTGCTATTTTGAAGCTTTGTTACTCACTTTTAGAGCAGTGAGTAGAGGTTGCATGTGAGAGATACAAGACTCTGTTTAAGACACTATCTGGATTTTCTGTGTGTGCATAAACTCTTCTACCTGAGGGCTAAGTAAATAAGTTCTTTTCAAGTGATTATTCTCTGTGCAGGAATTTTTCCTTGTAAAGTATAGAAACCTCTGAAGATTAGATATTTTTGTGCAGTCTTTGTTCCTCTCAGGGCAAAATCTTGAGTGAACAGAAGTTATTACAAAAAATTATTCTATATCTTAAGGGTAAACGAATATACTTTGTTCAGTTTTGGATGTAACTTGGAACCAGAATTACTGAGCTGCTTTGGACCCAACAATTCAGATCTGTAGGTTCAAAATAAAATTAACAGTTTTGTCTTCCTTTCTTCTATCCCAACCGTTCTGTAGTTCTAATATTATCAATGAAATATGAATAAATTAACTGTTGTTTCTTTTTACATAGTACAGAAAGGGAGATCTTTGAACAGCCAGTTTGCCTTTTCTGAGCAAAGGATACAAAGACACAGTTCTTCGAAGAAAACCTGAACATTTCCATTCTTATATTATCAAATGTTATTAGGCTTTTTGGGAAACATTTTATAGATACACTTAGTTTCAACTCCTTCCACAGAAATGCTTGCATACTGCTATTTTGAAGCTTTGTTACTCACTTTTAGAGCAGTGAGTAGAGGTTGCATGTGAGAGATACAAGACTCTGTTTAAGACACTATCTGGATTTTCTGTGTGTGCATAAACTCTTCTACCTGAGGGCTAAGTAAATAAGTTCTTTTCAAGTGATTATTCTCTGTGCAGGAATTTTTCCTTGTAAAGTATAGAAACCTCTGAAGATTAGATATTTTTGTGCAGTCTTTGTTCCTCTCAGGGCAAAATCTTGAGTGAACAGAAGTTATTACAAAAAATTATTCTATATCTTAAGGGTAAACGAATATACTTTGTTCAGTTTTGGATGTAACTTGGAACCAGAATTACTGAGCTGCTTTGGACCCAACAATTCAGATCTGTAGGTTCAAAATTAGATTAACAGTTTTGTCTTCCTTTCTTCTATCCCAACCGTTCTGTAGTTCTAATATTATCAATGAAATATGAATAAATTAACTGTTGTTTCTTTTTACATAGTACCAAAAGGGAGAAAATGCCTGTTTAAAGATCTCTAATTACAATCTGAATTTTGTATAAATACAAAACTTCCTGTAACATTCATTCCGAATAGATACTGCCCTTTAGTGCTGCAGAAATTTTTACCAGATGGGTAGTGTATGCTGCAATACAGAATCTGTAAAAAGTGGAAGTATCATACTTCAATTGAAGTGCTAGAAAAAGAGGATCAAGACATACAGAGGGCTGAATTACAGCCATGGCTCTTCAGTTACTCTTTGAAGATCATTTTTATTTCCATTTTGATCTTAAATCTTACTCATAAGTAATTAACATTTGGGGATGCATGACAGATGGTATGTACTACCTTGTCTTTTTGGGCAGTCTTTTCTTGTCTTGGCTTTTCCAGATATATTCCAGACCAAAAATAATTTTTTTGGGAAAAAAGAAGAGATAAATGAACTTACATTGGCTTGCAGACAGCAATGTGAAAAAGCTGAAAGTTTCTTCTAATATTTAAACATTCTTCCAACTTTATTTTTACACATTTATTGATATTTAAATATATTTAAAATATTTATTAGGTCTGTAGGTTTTCAAATCTAGAATACCACTCCATTTTTACAAAGATGAGGCTATAAATTTAGTGCAAGTAGCACCAGGAGCATTATTCCACGTACTTCTCTTCAAATATCCCAGCTAATGAATCTTACAGCTGATCCTACTGATACTCCAGGATATGAAAGATGACGCTGTCACGTCATCCGCCAACTGGAGATCCCTTACTGATGTTCCCTGGGTTTACAGCATTCACGATTCTCAGGTTTAACTTTATCTCCACAGTTTTCTTTGTTTTGCTTTACTTTTTTGTCAAACAGAAACATCATGAAAAATTATGAAAAAAAGTATTTGGAAGTTTTATTGATTTACAGATATCTCAGGGAGTAGGCAGCCAGCTGAATTTTCAATTGAAAGACCTGTAAGTGCTCATTACTAAGCCTGCAAGGCGGCATTAAGCATCATCTTCAAATTTTAGAGTTTCCCACCAGTTCTTTAAGAGAATTGCAGTGAGATTCTTGTGTTTATTCTTAAAGTGGAAAATGTTCTGAAGAAAATTAAATCCAACAATTTTGCCTCATAGGAGAAAGGAAATAAACAACAAAAAAGTTAGAAAGTTGATAATACCTATTCACCCTTATTCACCCTGCAGGATCAAGACAGTCATGAGAAGACACTGTATTTAACCAATATGTTAACAGAAGAATTAGATGAGTTGCAGTAGCAGAATATTTAGTTTGAGGTATGTGGAAATAGTAACTATAGCCACATTTTTAACTGTGCTTCATGAGACATCTTGGCTGTGCTAGTACTAGAGACAACAGAGCACAAGGCATACCAAAAAAAAGCTCATCAGGATTTTCACATTCCAAATTTAAAGAGCTGCCAGTTATAAAAACAATCTTTCTGCCTGTGTGATACCTAAAAATTTGTCCATATAGTAGCACATACGGTTACATTACAAAAGAGAGAGTCAAATGGTAAGCAGACACTTGGAGATGAGGAAGTTAGTCAATCAGAAGTCCATAAAATGAAAAATAGGCGACAATATTAGTAGAGCCTACAGTAATTTGATTTACAAGTTGCTATTTTTAATAGATCTTTGTATTAGCCCCTTGCTAAACTCTGAGGCAGCCTTTTCTATGACAGGCAATTCTACAACACCCCACAGCCATTGCCAATCAATCAAAAATCATACTTTAGGGCCCAAAGTGTTACAAAATTCAGAGAACACAACTTGGATAATTTTGATTTGAGATCTCAGGGTTCACTTTTTCAATCTTTTGTCTCCCAGCATAGATGTACTTCCTCAAAACCAAGCCTTCAAACATTCACATAACTAACTGCTTGTGAGTTAAGGGGGAAAAGAAAGAAAATCAAGAATACCTTCCTTAGAAAAACTAAACACATTAAATCTCAATCTCAGTTGAGTTCCTACACCTTGCACTGCTGGTCCCTGGGCTGCAAGTCTCGCTTGGTAATTTGAGCCAACCAGCATCTTCAACTTCTGCACGCCTTTCCTCTCCTTCCTCACCTAGTTTTTAATTGCATCCAGACTGATTGTGCCCTGTTATTTTCCAGTTAAAGTGCTTTTCTTTCCTTTATCAACATCAAAATCCAGCAACTCTATGTTTTACAATGCTCAACCAAAATTATTTATCAGTGTCACGCTTACCAGTAGCAGGTTTCCCTGTTGCCTTCTTTATACTATCATGGCCCTGCGTGAAATTAAAAAGAACTTCAACATTTAGAAGTGGAGTAGAATGGGGGACAGTTCTCATTTTTAATCATATTGTTCTCTGTTTTTCAAGTAAAATTTGGTTAACTTACTGTCTTAGATCTTATCAGGATTCTGCTATGGTTCTTTACTGCATAGACAGATATCTTAGACTCTCGAAGTCCATATTCCCCTATCATTTATTTAGGGTTTTCTTTGTTTACCTCCTGTTTGGATTGAACTTTAAGCCTAACCTGGATGGCTGGGGATAGTGAAAGAGGTTAGAGTGTGGATTCCATGTTATTATAAGCTGCAATCTGTTTGTAGTGAGGACTCTGGGTAGATCACCTCGGTGATGATGTTTTTTCAATGTCTTTTACAGTTGTCCCCTACATAATGATATTGGTGCTGTTTTCTGTTTTTAGTAGAAATTAATTAGTTACCCAGAACTAGCTAGGACCATGATTTTAAACAAGACCAGAAGGAGTTTTAAAATAACCCAGCTATTTCTAGTATAAATTCAGTGTTTGTGCACAAGTTTTGTATGTTTGACACCAAACCCACAGGACTGGCTATAAATTGTGGTTGGAGCTGGTGGAGGTGGGGAGGAGGGAGTAGGGGTTAGGCTTGTACTAGAATTCTCTTAAACCTCCATTTTAATCCATTTCATTATCTTCCACTAACTGGCTTGTACCAGAAAATATGGGAATCAAATAAAGTAGGTAAAAGATTGTCAGACTTCAGGATCTTAGTCGCTAGTTGTTAGTTTTCCTTCTTTCATGATCTGTTTCTTCTAAGCACTATGTTTAGAACTAGGGACAAGTAGTACAAATGTACATTTTACTGGAAAAATTAAAGGACCACTGTGAAAATTACAGGAAATGCTGGAGAATGTAATCTTTTCTGAACTGACACACATTCTGGAAACAAATCTGTGCTGGAAGCACCTTTTATATATATCAGGTATAAAAGCGTAACTGGCAGTTAAAACCTTGTTGAACAATGCAATGATACTGTATTTCTTAACTTGGAAGGTTGTTCATCCAGCCTGCTCAGCCAGGATGTTCATCCGGCCCGTTTACCATTTATGAGACATTGTGTTAGCATTGAATTAGCTTATAGATTGTTTTAATATGACTTGAAGCAGTAGGGTGTATAATTGTTTGAATGTTTCTTTCCACTGACTGCACAGCATTACTTCTTTCTGCACCTGAGAAGGCTTTTTCCTCCACCTGAACACTTAACAAGCAAATTTCCAGATATTCGGAAGCAAATGCAAACAATTTAGAACAAATCTCATTCCTGCGATTAGGGCCTAAAATGAAACTCTACCAAACAGGGCCAGTACAGCTAAGTTTTGTAACGTTTTTTCTTTTCAGTGGTTCTTCTTATTATTTCCTTCAGCAAGGCACTGCAGCACAAGACACCCTTCCTTATCCTAATTCCTGTTTTCTGGAGAGAAAAGTAGTTTTAAACCCTTTATACAGTAAAGTCTGTACATACAAAAGGTATGAAGACTCAATGGGATGAGTAGCTTTTGGTACCATTTAACATTTGTCAGACTGCTGTTTATTTTCTGCCACAATTTTCTGGGTACCGTGTCATATTGTTGATGTTCCGAGTTAAATTTCCCACTAATTGCTAAGCGGACTTTACCAATGAAACTCAGGCTTGGGAATCCCTGTAAGGCTGCGCTTTGAATTGCCTACACATATACAGTCTACAAAGTACTTGCATCAATCATAGTAGTGTGTGATAAATACCATTATGTGACTTAATTAATGTCTGCATAGCATTTTCAGATTCATAACCAGTCAAAAACATTACCATGATGTTTTTTACATCTACTAAATTTTTTTTATAAGCCAGAAATAAAACACTGAGTAAAGGTGGTCAGATGGATTGGCAATTACTTGGAAAATCACCGAAGACTACATGGTGAGGAAAGCAATTACTGCAAAGTGTAGAAATGAGAAAATGCAGCCATTGGGGATATCTGGTATTAAACCTTCAAAGGCACGTAAATATTTAATTTTTAAAAATTGTTTTTGTATAATGCATTAGCTTGCAATGAATGTGGCATGTAATGCATGTAAAAGTACTCCTTGGTCAGCATGGGAGGCAGCAAAATGCCTAACATATTAAAGCTTATGTGTGAAAAGTGTTTTTATACTTAATTGACTGGTGAGAAGACAGCACATTTATGTTATTCTAAATATAAAATACTGTATACTTTTATTTACATACTCTTCTTTAGAAAGTCATGTAATTTACCAAGTCATGAGTTTGGGTCAATTATGTTTAGACTAAACAGAAGTTCCGCGAATTGACTACATGAGTGGCATTACAAGACCAAGTAAAGTAATTAGCAATAATGACAAGTACAGATATTTTTTATTTAAAGTTTATGATATGCTAAGGCTTACAATACTCTTGGATGAGGCATAATATGGTAGGTGGTTTATATACAGGTAAATAAAGAGGGTTGAAGTAACCTGATCAAGGGCTCTATGTATGATCCTTATACTTGGGTCATACTTCCATGTATGATACCACACATGATAAAAGTGTACAAACCAAGCAAATCCTACTATAAATTAAAGAATCTCTCACTATAACCTTCTCATTCCAAAGTTAGCAGGAAAAACTGTATCGGATTCAAAAGAACATCAGGTAACTGTCCATCAAGCCTGAGTTCTATGATCATTGATAATATATGACGGTGAAGTGTTTGCAGGAATGACAAATGTCACAAATGCCACTATAATTGCTACCCTTTGGGCAGATAGTCGACTTGGTAATAAAAAGGTCAGGGGGCTGTGCATTAAAAGTTGGTGGCTGGCCAACTCTAAGTTTTATTTTGTACTATTTGCTAAGTAACATATGTTGTACACAAAGCACTGAATTATCTATTTTTATCCACTTAGTAATACTGTAGTACACAGTTCTCAAATAATAATGATGCCTCACTTTGGTAAGACACATTTTGTCCTCTGAAGAACTTGCAAGCAAAGCAGATGAGGAATAGGATAGGTAACAGGCCCAGAGTGACATGCTTGGGTCACACATGAGAGAGGAAGAGCAACAATTGAGAACACAACTCAGGTCCCCATGCTCCAGCTAGTACCTCAAATACTATGTCATGTTACTTAGCCAAGACAGTACTGGGAGTTTTGTTACTATAAGCACACTATACAGTTACGAGTGCTTGTAAGTGCATGACAGCATTTGGGATCCATTGTGTCTAGTACTTACCACTGAAAAACAGCCTAGGAGAGTTTTTTGCTTTTGCTTTTTCAGAAACCTATCATTGATACAAGGGAATAGATATCAAAAGAGGCTTGAAAATGATTTATTGAAAAATGTGGTTCTTGCCAACTGAACTAGACAGCTGAATATAGAAGCAGCTACAGTTTTATTAGACTAACATAAAATAAGAGGTGTACATAGTTCCGGAGTCCCTCAAAGGTCCCTTCATCAGTTATCATCTTCCATTCTTGTGAAAGGAGGACTGAGATCTCCAAATTGTGTGTATCAGCCAAATTTTCTCCTTCCCCCAATTTAATAAAGGTCTCTTTATAGCAAAGATGCTACTGTCTCTCTCTCTGTCAAAAATTCTGCTACAACTCCATTGTGGAGAAGGACCTTAGAAGATAAATAGCACTAAGGAGAGCTGTTTGTTTTTACCAGTTGCTTTTGTGAAGGAGAGGTTGACTGGTGTGTATCTCTGTAGGTACAAACTAAAAACAACAGTGGGTGACTTATCATTGCATCAAAAGCTATATTTCTGTTTGATTCCTTATAATGTGATATTTATTAAATATAATTATGAAAAAATGTGAATGACAGGACAGCAAAGAAGGACTTTCCTAAATAAACATGCCTCATGTCAGAGGGAAAAGAGTGATGCTCAAGAGTGATTTAAATGCACTTGGGGTCTAGCTCTCTTGCTAAGAGGAGGAGGTAGTGCTAAACCTTAAGCAAATGCATGTAAACAGCATGAAGAGAATGAAAATACAGAGTAAGGGCAAATGGGACCTGTAAGATAGATAGATAGTAAATGGAATTGAGTAGGAACTAGGATACAAGACAGATGTGGAATTTCAGGAAAGACGCTGATATGGATGGCAAGACAAAATAAGTACAGCCAAGAGAAGAAAATAAGAATTTGATTGTAGTATCTTTCAGTAAAGAAAAATCTAGGGTTACACTGCCAAGGTACAAATTTTACAAAGTATTGTACTTACAATTCTGGTCACACAGATAGCCTTGTTTGTACTATAAGGCTGCATGGACTAATACTTAAAAAAATACATCACTACACTAAATACTACTGCATTTTAATCATGATACGTAATGCAAAAATGGGTAAAGAACTCACAACTTGTTACTATGAAATGACAGTAAAATCTTGTGTAAACTGCTAACTTCCTCTTTGGCTTTCTGCATAAAAGTATGTCTGAAATACAGTGCTTTGTATGAAATTGGAACAGGAATGCTTCGCTTTTTGGTATCATTTGAGACCTGAATCTCAGTCTATGTGGGAAATGAGAAGGCTGAAGTAGGCTGTGCAGCAGAACGACAGGTTGTGTGCTGTAAAACAAAGACAGAATTTTGGCACATCATATTAGTGTGAAGAAGCACTGCCGTGGGGCTGTGTAAAAGGTGTGCAGGGAGTGGAAGAATAAAGAAAACAGAAACAGAGCGAGAAGCCAGCTGTGAACAGCACTGTTCGAGTTTTTTACTCAACAACCTATTCTAGAAAATGTGAAAGAACATCATCATCATTTAAAACCATTTTAAAATGATTTAAAATATGACCTCAATTATGTTTTCTTTGCCTGTACCCACGTGTTTACAATCTGAAAGAGAACGGTGAGAATGACTGCTAAAGATGCCTGATAGTGCATATTTTCTTGGAAGTGTATTTTCATATTAAGCAAATGTCAGTACAAACACCTGCAATTTGTATTGCTTGTAACAGTAAGAAATAAATGTAAGGTGGCTCACCACCGCTCTCTTCGAATAAGGTTATTGTTACTTTGTGGCTGTTACTGCGTGTATTTTTGCACTTCGAAATATAAAGAAAAGCGTGTTGATTATTAAAAACATTGTTCCTTATTTACAAAAAAATTAAGTAAATACTAATACACAGTCTTCAGTGAAGAACAGACTGTGAATTACAATGGGTTTTGAAGGGAATATTCTACCAAAATCCACTGTCTCTTTGCAAGTAATTTGGTTAACACTTAATTTCAAGGTAAGTGCAGAAACAAACTGAAATACGATGCTGTGAGAAAGACATTGAAATTCATTTAAAAATTATTGCAGGTACCACGACAAAGAAAAACAAAGCTGTAAGACTTTGTACTTTTAATTGCTTCTTTCTCTATCCTATGCAGCTGAGTACCCTAAGATCAGTGTGTATTAGTCAGCAGAAGAGAACAAGATTCTGTGCTGAACTTTGACCGGAAGCATATTAAATTTGTATTCATTCCCTTCTCTGTTGGCTGACACATTTGGGTAGGAAACAAAATCTTAACATCTCTTTGCTCTATGCCTGAGAAATGTGGAAAAGACACTAGTTACCCAACCTTTGCTCCATCCTTTGTGCCTGCAGTGAACAACTGAAGGGACTGCACAGAGGTATGTTTTTGTCTCCTAGTATTTTCATGTCAGTTTGTCCCTGTAAATGAAAAACCAAATGGCATTTTTGAGCAGATAACAGGACTGATCCTTCAGGCTTTCTGGACCTGAAGAAAAAACTACTCATGCCAATGAAAATCTGCAAAGTGATTTCTGTGGGGAAGTGGTTGAGAAAACAGCCTGTGGGGCTCTTGCAGATGCTATGCTCAACATTTGTATACAAGGTAGAATGAAATTAGTGGTTAGTTAAGAACTGAAAGTTGCAATATTTGGCGTGGGCTTTTTTGTTATTAATTTAAATGATTTTCTTTTGCTTTCTTTTTACTTTTTGAGTAACAAAAAATAACTTGAAACATTTAAAAAGTGATTCATTCCAAAAGAAAAAGAAGAATGTATGTATTATTGCACTTTCTTGATGGCTTGTTACTGATGCAGTCTGTTTACCCACTTGCACGTTGCCTATCTTACTGCAGGAACTGGAATATAATAAAGGACTATAAGTGTGTGGATGTAAGTTACAAACTTATGAGAGAAAACAGTACTATTTTAGCTCCTGCTCTTGTTGTTCAAACAATTATACAGGATTCCACATACCATCATTGTGGAAGGCACTGAGAGATTGCATCAGTCCATCAGGGTGTCCTGCCTTCTGCTATTGTAAACTGGCATGTAGTACTCTTTTTTTTGTTATATTGAATTACACACTTGACAGAAATTGGGATTAGACTTTCATGCATTTTGTCTAGAAAGTAATTTTATTTTTTTTAAATACCTGGTTATTCTGATCTGTTAAAAATGATATACATTTTTAACATACTAAACAGAAAAATGTGTTTTAATTTGTTTATATGGTGTGGCTGGATCAGAAAAAGAAAAAAAAAAATCAGTAGTTAATACAGCTCCCCATAAAAGAAAAATATAAATGAAGGTATTTTAGTGTGGGTGTAGAGCAGCATTATCAGGAAAACACCATTAAATCAACTAAAGTTAAATTCAAAAAGTAGGTAAAAAAATACTTTGTACTAAGGACAAGCATAGCCAAATAATCAAGAACCCATTCCTTAATTTCTTAAAAGCAGTAAGAAAAATCTTCTCATCCTAAAGGACTGTTATGCTAAAGATTAGGAAACAACTGGACAGTAAGTAAAGAAGGAGTAGGAGAAGCACCATGACTTAACAGTCTTAATTTTTAAGGCAATTTCTTAAGCCAAAGACTAACTGGTACTGTTTGTCTATGGAACAGTCCATAATATCTGACTCATTGATAAATGATTCACAACATGAAAGCATATGTAAAATTCGTATGTGTCTGTACAATGTTGGTTGTGTACCTTTTGCCTGAAGGCATCAGAGAGCTACCAGTCAGGACAACTGCATGAATTGGGACACTTGGCACAAGTGCCCCAGTCTCTAAGAACCTGATTCCTAATCTGGAAAAAAAACCTGTAGGATTCATTTGAAAGTCTACATTGGTGTCAGAGTTGACCTTCTTAAAACAAGGTAATAACTATGGAGCTCCACAAGATGGGCTTCAATATCACTTTCTACAGTAAGTAAACATAATCCATTTTTACAAAATCCATGAGAAACTATAAGGGCAGCTGTAAACCTTATTTAATTCCCCATTATTCTAATGTGAAGCTATTTGGTAGGCTCATGATCATTCCTTTTTCCTGCCTGTTTGGGATTTCCTATGTACTCTTTTCTACATTTCTGTCTCTTTTTAGAAGATCTTGGGTTGATCATGGCCTTTTCTGTAAAGGACACTGGTAGACTCTTTCAGGGGAGCTAAAACTGCTAATTTGGAAATAACCCTTAAACAATGAATTTGAGGGTATTTTTATTAAAGTACAACATTAGGGCAAGTGCATTGCTTAAGTCAGAGCTGTGGCCCACCTTGTTGCCTGACTTTATTAAAAATAATGCCCTTGTGTCCGTAACACAGAACTGACTGTTAACTGAGTAATCCCTCGTTCTTTGGAAAACTGTATTGTATCATGCTAACCTCAGAGAAAATCAAATAATTTCAGTCCAAATTAAAAAGGATTATCTACTGATTGGAAAGAATATGTTTTTAATTTACTTTTTCTTTACATAAAGTCTTGGAAATTTCTTCTATTAGCTTGCATAGTCAGGCTTCTGTTAAAACAATAACTGATGCAAACTTTTATATAGCGTAATACTCATTTTTTATTCTAACTAAGTAGAAGACAGTAATATTCAACTGTATGTTAGAAATCACAAACTTCTCTTAATTAGTGAGAAATTCCTGATCAATTTGAAACAAGCTATAAAAAAGAAAATATAAGAAACATAACATAGTAACTAAGTTTTTCACCTGCCGGTATTATGGGATTGGCTTAAAAATCAGAATGCTTTTAGTAAATTCCTAAAAGCAAGTTATTTTCTAGTAGTTCATGAGTAAAAGTTAAGATTTTTTTATTAAGAGAAAAATAACAAGGAATCCTGATATTCCAGGCAGTGATGTATTAAGAAATTAAAACAATACATTTAAGGGATTAATAACTGAGAAGTCAGAGGGAAATTGTCATCCAGCTGAAGTCTTTCTGATAGGATCCTAATGTAATTGGTTCTTTGTCCTTCACTGCTTGACATTTTATCAATGAGCTAGAAGAAAACATCAAATCATCTAAGATAATTACTGTGGATTACACAAAGACAGATAATGAAGAGGCCAGGTCACTGATCCAGATCGCTGAGGTGAATTCAAACAACTACCATGTATTACAATACAGCCAGGTAAAAAACCACAAAACCTCATACATATGGGCCCAAAAATAAAGGTAGTACTTACAGGATAAATAAAACATGAGATCATTGGGATCATGGTGGGTAGATGGCTGAACTTGAGCTCACATTGTTAAGCTGGCCAACGGAGGGAGGTCAAGCTTTGCCCTGCAGCTTTACAGTCACTGAGGTACCAAGGCACGGTCAATGTGGGGAGCAGCAGGGGAGCTTCGCTGTACAGGGAGGCGGCTGGGGCGACAGGGAGCCTGAGGGCCCTACCACAAGCTGCAGCCCCAGAGGAGCTGGACAAGGCGAGCAGAGCAGGCCTGGGCACAGTCACCATGTCAGCCACAGGCTGGTGAAGCCCCTGACAAGAAGGCCGGTCCACAGTGAAGCCAGGAGATGAGGTCTGCAAGGCAAGGTCAGGGTCAGCACAGCACAAACCCAAATGCGTTCATTGCTTTCACTTTTCTGTGGATGCATTACAGTATGTCATGTATTCACAACCTGGCAGGCACCACAGTTCACAAGCCCTGAATCTCATTAATATCTGGGTTAGTTAGCTCATCTCTACTTAATAAATAATGAAGGCGCAAAGCCTACCAGTAGAAAAAGCTTACAATAGTCACATTTAATTGTCAGGAAACTTCCTGATCCTAAACATGCACATTCAATCATCCTCTGTCATCCTATGCAGGGAGGAGGCCTTTTCTGAGCCATCACTAAAAGCAGCTCAAAAGGGAGAATACAACAGTTGTGCAGGGCATCAGGAGAACAAGGAGGCTCAATGCACTAATATCTAAAGGTCTGACCAAGCGTTTTACCGGTCTAAGGCTGCGCCTCACCTGTGCTGCTACGAGTATGAAAGATCCCGCGGTATCCTCGTGAGGAAGCGATTAAAAACGCCTACCAAGGGCCGCCACAGCTGAGCTTTTGCCGCCTTGGGAAGCACCTGTGGAGCGTGGGGGCGGCGCTGCGGTGAGGTGAGGTGAGGTGAGGTCGCGACTCCTCCCGCCCGCGCCGCCTTCCAGAACCTTCCGCCGCCTGCGGCGGGGAGGGCGGGGCCCCGGCCCCGGGAGCGCGCGCTCCCGGCTCGCTGCCACCACCGGGGTGCGCTTCCCGCCTAAAACGCTAGGGCCGAACCGCGCGGCGCTCCCTCCTCCGTCCTGCCCGCTGGGGTGAGCGAGCTGGAGGGAACGGGACCAGCTCATCGGCTGGCACTGTTTTTTGT
>NW_008795322.1:976779-998149 GCF_000699145.1 Aptenodytes forsteri | reverse complement strand
GGGCGGAATCCCAACGCGCGGAAGGGTGGCTGGGCCTCTGGCGGCCGGTGGCTCCTCGCTCCAGGGAAAGGTAAGGGGAGCGCGGCGGCAGCAGCCCGGCCCCGCGCTGTGAGGTGCAGGGCGCCACGTCGCGCCGCAGGAGGGGTCCTGGGGGCTGCTCCTGCTGAATCCCAACGCGCGGAAGGGTGGCTGGGCCTCTGGCGGCCGGTGGCTCCTCGCTCCAGGGAAAGGTAAGGGGAGCGCGGCGGCAGCAGCCCGGCCCCGCGCTGTGAGGTGCAGGGCGCCACGTCGCGCCGCAGGAGGGGTCCTGGGGGCTGCTCCTGCTGGCTTTGTCCCAGCGGCGGGGGGGGGGGCCCCCCCGCCCGCCACGTCGCGCCGCAGGAGGGTGGCACAGCCCTCCTGTGCCTGACTGCCACCTGAGCCGCTGTGGGTCTTGTGCGCCTTCGTCCATCAGGTCACTCTAGGTGCAGTCCAGTTGGTCTGCAGTTTTTTTTGATCTAACCCAAGTCTATCAGTCAGCCCTTCACCGACGGGCTCGTTTGCTGCCCTCCGCCCGGGGCCGCGTTACCAGTTGTATCTGTCTGTGTGTGGGACGTCCTCGTCCCCCTCAGTCAGCATTCTTCCTTTTTAACGAACGTGCATATGTCTAGCTGCCATCGCTACTCCAGCCGTTTACAGGTAAGCCTTTGTGGGTCGCTGCGTTCAGCCACTGCTGGACGTTTGCGTCCTGTTTATTTTTGGCGGTGCCTCCTGTTGTCTTTCTCAGCTAATGAAACAATAGAGAGTCTTGAGGATGAGGTCCTGGTAATCAGCTTTGATCTTCATTTTAGAAGACAGTAGGGTAGTTCTCACCTACCTGAGTAAGCCTGTACGAAATGACAGTATACTTACCTCTTACTTAGTGGGATCACTTCCGTGCTACAGTTAAATGCATGTTTGTTCGAGCAGGAGCTAATTTAGAGAGGGAAAGGGCCTTTCTCTGTTTAATTCATCATCCACAGTACACCAATTGAAAACGTGACACTTGGTAAGAGGGAAAAGAAAAACAGACTGAAGATGCGTTTTTGTAACAACCAGCATGTTGTGGAATTATTGCCATTTTCCTTGAATTTCAATTGAAAACTGAAATATTTGCAATTTGTAACTCCCTTGCTAAATCACTATGGTAATTACAGCTTTCTCAAGCTTAGGTGACATTTGTGGCTGATAGCAGCTTTTGAAAGGTTGACAAATAAAGGGATTAGATTGGTTGAAATGAGAGTTAGTAATTTTTAATTAGAATTTTTATTCTTCTCTTCTGAAACATTGTGTAGGTAATGATTGGTTGTGGTTTTTCTTTTTTTTTTACGTTCCCCACAATCAAAATGTCTAAATTAATGTCTTTTCCATTTGTGCTGTGTGTCAAAGATATAAATGATTCCTTCAGTTTTTAAGTTGTGAAGTTATGTCACTGAAAATGCTGTTGTACTTTTAACTAGATACAGAATTCTTTTTGTTTGGATGCCTGTGTATTTGTGTCTTTATTTATTGCATGTTTCAATACTGTTGAATTTGGTAGACTTTAAACAGGTGCCTGAATGGTTGTCTGAATGAGGACTGGTGGCTCAGTGAAATTTAATGATAAAGCTGAAGATCTTGGCCATTGAAGTTCCAGTCGAAAGGAAGAGAAGCTAAAAAGGGCTTACTGACTAGTAAATAGGGCTTAAAAGTTGAGGTTTTTTTCATGTTACTGGTGAATTTTACAAATCTGTGATCTTAGCTACTTTTTGATGGAGCTGATAATTAGCATTATTTTATGCTGAACAGGTGAGATTATTTAACATTAAGAGCAATAAGTATTGAGGGTGAAAGAAAATGTGTGATTGTGGAAAATGAGGTGTATGTACTCGTGGGAGAGCTCAGGAAACTGTAAGTAACAGTTCTCGTTCTAAAACATGAGGATTTCATTTATTCACTCTGTGCGTGTATCATAAATTGTATGTTAAATGTAAAGTTAAAAAAGTTATTCAGAAGTCTTTGTATGGACGCCTCAGTGTACAGGGTAACATGGCCATGAATTCATGGCTTCCAGAAGCTGTGAATATGAACCAAAGTCTTGTCCAGGATGACGATGATCATCAAACTCCTACTAAACCCAAGGTATGATGTTCAGGCAGGACATTGTCCTTATGTTCTATTTTCTCAGCATGATTCATAAATAAATCACATTCTCATTAAGGATACTCATTGTTACTACTTTTCATTAGGGATCTTTGGTTCTCTCCTACAAAATTGATCTACTTCCTGTTGTTCTTGTATTATGCTCTTCTGACTTCTTATCTATTTATTTTAAACAAAAAAAGTAGTTATATAAATTCAGCTTCACAAACGTATCACAAAATGCACTTTCCCTTTGGTAATAATTGTACCAAATACCCAGGTTTAAAGAAGAAGAATACAATTGTTACTGAGAATAGATCTTTCCCCTGCACATCTCTGTGGGCTATAACTCATTAAAATGTTATGTTCCTTTTTGTTTTTCATCACTGTCCCCTTCATAGTAGCATGAACCCTCTATGCATGTGAATTGTATAACCTTCTTGCTTAATGCTGGCTGCCCCTGCTTTGTACTTTTAAGTGAATATTGTCACTACAGTCCATGTGGCATTGTATAAATCTTAAGAGATAGTGAAAAGAATAGTATTCATTTTAATATCGATTTTTGTGGCACTCCTGTACTTGCCGCACTCCTTCAAAACTGTTCCCGCTTGCAAGTCTCCTTTGATTTGAAATCTGCTTTTATTAATCTACTCCAGTAACTCAAATATTTTAAGGTAACTCTGTAGATTTGCTCTTTATATTGGGCTCCCTCTAAAGCTTTGCAAAAGTGTAGATAAACTATATTACTTCTCTTGCATCTTTCTTATAAAGTATCTTTTCCCCTTAAATCTCCAAAATATCTTTGTTAATATCCTTTATTAATGACTGAAGCAATTGAATGATTTGTGAAGAAAGGCTATTGTATTCTAATGTCCTTACAGTATGCTGTAAAGGTAGGGAAACCGAAGGGAGGTATGGGGAAGAGCTTTGCTGGGGGAGTTGGACTTCAGCTAGGAAGCTTCTCCTGCTTCAGAAAGCTCAGAGGTTGGTTCATGTGAAGACAGGGATTACCCTATTAACTGAACAGCAAGTGTCTGCAGCAAAGGAATCTGGTTGGGAACCACTGAAGTTAAGTGCTCTTCTGTTGCTTGTTTTGACACTTGTGCTGTGACTAGGGGCTCTGTTAGTCACCGCCTTCTCTACTGAGAAGACACAAAAGTCAGCCACAGTCATTAATGAATATTGTGCGCTTCCCTTATATATGTATATACTATGTTGGTTATCTGTACCCAGATATCCTCTTGACAGCCTTTTTTTTACAACTACCCTGTTCTTGTCTTAGTACAATAACTATGTTTTAAAATGGTCATCATAGATTCATGCACCTTTTCTGCCTGAGGAGAGAAATTGATTTGCATATCTAATGAATATCATAATGGGATATGCACCTGTGCTACTTCATCTCATTCTCATTCCTTGTTGCAGGTAATTTTTTGATAGAAAATACGGTAGAAAAGCCAATACTGGATATGTGTACAAGCTATATGATGTGGCTAGTCAACTGCAGTTAATACTTTATTATTTTAAAATAGCATGTCTGTTTAAAATTTCAGACTAACTCTGCTTCCTCAGTGGTTCTTTGGGCTAAATATTAGCTTCAGATACTATCAGTGGAGAGTGAATCATGCTTTCCTCTTTCCCTTGGCACATGGTGACGAATGTGTTAAAGATCCTCTTCAGGTTAAATTATAATGCTTGGAATTTGTTTTCCTGTACAGTTTTGTAAATTATTTTAACTTCTGATTGATCAAGTGTCTGTTCTTAAAAGTATGCTAAGTTTCCTTATGCTCCTTTTGAGCTCTACCAAAGAGCTCCAAGTTAAAATCCTCATAATGGAATCTGATACAGGCTTAAACTGAAACAGATGTTAGTGTGTGAGCCAGTGCAATAGGTAACAGTCGCTGCTACACATACACTTTTTATTAGTGCCCTAGAGGCTAGAGCATGGACTGGTTTGTGTCAGAGCCAAGGTTGCCCTAATGGGCCCTAATTGCCCTGACCAGACTTACCCGGGGCCTTCTCTCACCCAGATCCCCTGCACAGTCTGCCCGTTGGTCCAGGGCCCTTGCCTGTGCTGTGTCACAGGTATACCTGTACCCAGCTGTCTCTCCCGCTGTCTTGGCTTACTGACTATTTTTCCTGGATGGACCTTAGAGCTGTGCTGTGGGTAGCTCCTCTCCAGTCTCATCTCTGATTCTGTCTCTAGGAGGAAGGTTGAATTTGTGTCATAGCCTGCACTCCTGTCCTGTCTCTGGCCCTGCCTTCTACCTCCCTGGATACACCCTGGACCTTGCCTCGTCTGGACCCTGTGGAAGCTGTCCCTGTCCCAGCCTGACCCTGTTTGATCCTGTGGGACTGTTCCCCCTGTTTGAGGCTGCCCTTGCCTGTGCTATGATCACCCTTAGTTCCTGGCTTATCTCTGCTCTTGGAGCAGCCCATCTTCTTGCTCTTCCCTGGCGATTTATTTGTAACATCATGTTTGCAATCTCTTGCAAAGTTGTTCAAAAACATGGTAAAGGTTCTGTCATTAAGCAAAAGCTCATATTGCACAGTTTACGCAAAGGATATCGCGTAAAAAGAAACCCACTTTCTATTTGAAGGAGAAACTTTTCCTGCCAGCGGAGTTCCCAGGTGACGTCCAGATCAGCAATATTGCAGAGACTTAATGGGCAAAGCAAATGGAATCTGATTAAGGAATGTTTCCCTTAAAGGTAATCTTAAAAGCATAAGCAAAACTGACAGTTGCCATCTGTAATCTGGAACTTCTCTAGATTTCATTCGATTTCTCAAAACCTGTGAATTTAGTATAAAGAGAAAATCTCTGTGGTTCACATAACTTAATATGTTTAGAAACGTGAAATGCCTGGACAAAAAAGCAAGAAAGGAGAAGAGGAAAAAATCAATCATAATGATATTTCTGCATACAAGACTACTAAGACCTGGTAGAAAACTCCAGCATTGTGGGAACCGAATGTCTTGTCTACCCCTTGTGGACTGTATTTAGGATCCAGAATTTGCTTTTGAAGAAATTAGGGCGATAAGTGAGAATATTTCTTCTTAAATTCAATAAAAACAAATAAGCATTAAACTGTAAAATCTGAATCTAATTTTAGTGAAGGAACTATAATTATTTTAGAGTGTTTGATTCCTTAACGTGGAATTAAATCAGTCTTAAGCTGTGTAAGAAACAGGAGTAATTTTGTAGAATAAGACCCACAGAACTGTTTATCTTAAGTGTTTTGTAGCATTTTTGTGTATGGGTGCTCTTGTATTTGTGTCCAGTGCACTCCTGTTGCTTCCTCCTGCTCCCTGCACTGGTGTGGAGAGTAGTTCAGGGCAACATGCTCGTCCTTGGGGGTGGGGGAAGCAGAAGTATCAGTCTCATAGTGCTGATGTGTCAAAAGAGGGCTGTTTCTTTTGTGTTTCTGAGGAGATACAAAATAGCTCAAAATGGTATGACGTGAGAAAAGAACATGCTTTTGAAAGCCCTGAAGGGACTGAATGTTTTGTAACAGTAAGTTGGTTTGTTAAAATCTACTGTTATGTGGAGGATGTGCAAGATGATAAAGCTTTTCTACACAAGTGTATGTTTTCATCCTGCTTTTATGGTAGAATACTTCTATTCAAGTAGTTGGATCTCTGCATAGGAAGAAACAGTGTCCAGTGTGAGAAAGGTAATAGAATTAAAACCTGAAAAAATGAGATACAATAGAAATTAAGTATGTAATGAGTGAAAGACAGGTAGATGTAGATTTATATTCCTTTCTTGCCTTCATTTAAACTGCTAAACAAATGATGTTCAGTATTTCAATAATGGAGACAAGATTTTATTCACTCAACATTTAATACAACATTTAAAACAATAATTCAATGCTATATTTTGAGTTTACTTGCACAGATGATGAGCTACAGGAAGAACTCAATGGTAAATGGGCAGTCTGGCAATCCTTTGAGGTTTTTGTCATGTATGCATAGCTTCTATAACACGCACCATGTTTCATCTTTTATGTTTCTGTATCACAAAGATAACTATGGGAGCTCTCTGCAGGTGTTCAGCAGTTAGGAAAAAGTTGGAAAAGATTAGGACTTAAACAAAGAGTGTTTAGCTGATTAGGCTACAGTGGAATATTTTAGACAGCATGCACAACAGGGTGCTACTACAAAGACTGTTACAGTATCAAACTAAGTAACATTAAAAGGAACAAGATGATTTAAATAGGGATTTTTTTTTTTAGCTCTCTGTTAGGGGTTTTTATAATGTGTAACTGTGTGGTACCTCAAAGTACCAACTAAGTCTGCATAGCAGAATTTCTAGTAAATCTTGCAATATTTTTTGGCTGTTTTTTTTTTTTTTTAACTTATTTTGCAATTACACAGAAAGTAACTAGTATCTTATTGTATATTTCTGGCCTGTTTGTAGTGGTAACGCTAACCTTTTTTTTTTTTTTTAAAGGAAGGCAGAGTGATTATAAACTGGTAGTCATGAAGTTTATACATTTTTTTTAAATTGGTGATAGAATATAGTCCTCAGAAGAATTTTTTGGTGTTATTCCTGTGCGATGAGAAGACTAAATAAATGCTAAATACTTTTCATTGTGTCATGTAGCCTGAAATTCATTTCATTTATACTGGCAAGTTTGCTCCAGGAAACAAAAAAAAGAAAAATAGCAAGAAAACAGATTAATTTACATAAATGTGGAGCTGTTACAGTTTTGGGGCCATACTTGTGGTGATCCTTTCTATTGGACCACTTAAGGCCCTACCAAAATAATTTAGTTTGGGACTTGGTATGTTTTTTTAAGGCTTTGAATCAGATGTATTTAGTTTTCATGAGTATTCTGTTTCAGAACTTCCAATGTGGTTCAAAATCAAGCCATTTTCTTTGCAAAGAGAGCATCAGATAAACACCTGGACCAGTGTGAACCAGTGAACAGTTACTTCCTGTTCATCTGTTGAAATTTCAAGTAAAGACATGTAGAATAGTAGTCTTAAATGTTATTTTGTACTTGGTACTGGGTAGAACTGCAGTGTCTGACAAAATGGCAGACTTTTGCAAAAGGGAATATCATTTGGTTTTGATGCTTCTGAGAACTTGCAGGTTCATGTGGCTGCAGCACTTGCTGCCCATCATGTTATTTCCCTTGTATGCAGGCAGCTCTAATGTCAGAGATGGAAATGAGTTTATACTTTACTTTACCTGTTGTACTGAATTTTTTGGTCTTCTACATGCCAGGGCTTAGTGAGCTTCCTCATCTCTAAAGGCTTGTGACTGTGCCTGTTTCTTGTGTGATAGCATGAAAATGATAAAAGGATGCTCTCTGCACCACCTTCGGAGTCATGTTGAAGATTTTGGGAATCATTATAAAACATCATACTTGAAACCGCTAGCTTTGTAGTAACACTGGTGGTATTTTTCAGTGATCCTGCTGACCTTCTGTATTTTCTTACAGAGACAAATTTCTCATTAACAAATCTTGTGCCTTGTTATCTGACTCTCTGATGTCAAAGTCTATATTGTGTATGTCATTTTGTTGTACATTTTTGACTGACTTGAGTGGAGTTTTCTACCCTGAGTTTTCAGCTAGTTCAGTAAGTCGAGCTGAAAATAATGTTTTCTTCAATACTGGCTGACTACTTAAGATACATTATGAAAATATTTCTGGGAATGCAGATTGGATGTCTCTTACTGGGATTTCTTTAAATTGATTTACGTAGTTAGAGGTCTCATTGAAAATCTGGCTAGATTACTTTGTCACTTCTGGACTGAAGAGCTTGTGAAATTTTTACCCTTTGACTTCAAAAACATCTCTTCAGTGATTAGGTCCACAGTACAATTCTGATTCTTCGTGAGTTGGATACAGAAAATTGTGGCTCAGGTGCTAAATAAACTATGTTACGTATTACATGTCAGAAACTAGAAGGTCAAACGTTGGCAGACTAATTCCTACTAGATCAAATGGCTATGCCATGTAGTTCAAGAAATCATTTGTTTTCTGTAACATTTTTATTTTTAATGAGAGTAGGATGTCTCTCTGGGCTATCATCCACTTAGTAGTGGATTGATATGAACCAGAGGCAAGCAATACGAACTTTTCTCCCACTCTAGGTAAAACTATTATACCCATCTATTCTTGTAATATAATGAAGTGATGGTGTAAACATACTTAGCTTTTACTTGGTTTATGTATTAATTTCTTTTACTTGAAAGAAAGCAGTATACACTTGTGAAGAAAAAGGAAAACTAACATTAAATGCATGGTTTTATCCAAAAGTCTGTATACAAAGTACAGAATGGCAAATTGAACTAGTCAGGAACTGAAAAAAATAACTAAAGAACTATTAAAAATATCACAAATGATATCAAATTAGCAAGCCATAGTTAGTTGTATTAATTTATTAATGGTAGTGGCACCTTGCTTAAAATCAGTACCTGACAAAGTTGCTTGAAACCAGTGCCTCACTAAAATGGTGGAGAGACTCCTTGTGAACATTATACATGCATAACTCAGTTGTCCTAATACTCTCTTGTGCAGTTCGGCTTGATAACCATTGCCTGGGTGGTTTAGTGACATCGAAGATAAGAGCTTTGCACCTTCAACACTAGGTAGAACTCAGCCTAATGTTTTGGTTAGCTTAAATGTATTTTTCTTGAGCTTCTTTCTCCCACCTTGCCCTGAAGCACAGAATCTGCATCCTCCAGTTTTTATGTCCCAAGGTTTCAGCATAGCATAGCACGGCAACTGCAGATTGAACTAATTAGCAAAAGGTGCTATCCTTTCTTTTCAATGGTTGCTGTATAATATTTCCATCATACTGGTGAAACGTTAGAGAAAGCTAAAGTTTTGGCTTTTGTGAGTATCTGAATTTTCTAACTCAACAATGGCTTACTAAGATACGTAGTATAATGAGTATGGTATTTTGGTTAGTGCCTTTTTATTGATGTGAACTGTTTCTACTTGGTATCTGGTAAAGATAACTGAACTAGTCCTGTCTAGAAAAAATGAATTAGTGCTGTAAGTAAAGGGACAGCAGCAGTTAAAACATTCTTCAGAATTTGCCTTAATGCCGTACTATGAGAGCTAAAAGAGGTTTGTTTCTATGGTGGTGTTTAACTTGCTGCTGAAAATTTGTGTAGCTTTTTGTTGGGTTAGATGTGTGTGAATTTCTATGTCTTATTCCATTAATGGCCTTAAATAGAACACATGGAACTTGAAAGTGGAGTCTGGTTAGCCGTTCCCACGTTAGGATGGGAATATGAAAACTTGCTCTCTCTCAGTTACTGTGCTGCCTTTACTGCTTTAGTAAATCAGCTAACCAGTTTGCCATGTTTCTTAATCTGTAAAATGGAAAAGAACGCTTCCCTACACTGAGTGCGAATTTGATGCTGTGTGCAAAGTATTCTGATTAATAATACTTACTCTTTTGTATTACATATGTACTTCTAGTCAAAGATTATAAAGTACGTTAAGTAAATCTAAACACTCATTTACTTCATTTCAATTGGATTATATATTCTCTTGTTGTAAATAGAGTAACTTGCTTTAATTCACAGTTAACTGCTGACAGAAGCAGAACTGGATCTCTTTGAGGGGATCTTACCATCCTTCCACTCAATAACTTAGTTACCTTTATGGGTATATCTTAATTTGGGGTTTTAGGGAGCCTGTGGGTGAAGTGTGATATGCTACTAGCATGCCTATTTAATGGATCTCAGTTTGAAAAGTTGAAGTACCCTACAACTATTAACTGCGATGAAGCCAGACACAGAACACAATGGGTCTAGACATCCAGCAGCTGTGGGTATATTCTTCCACTCCTTAACCTGTAACTGAGGTTAGTGTCCTTAAATCTCAGTGCATTTGTGCAGCGTAAGCTTTTCAGAGCTGAAAACCTGGGCTATGTAAACCAGGGCATATTTTGGAAGGAGTAAGAGGAACAGTTAGTTTTCTGTGGTTCTGCTACTATGGATTATATAGTGGTACACGCTATCCATTTTTTCATGTCACCTTATCTTCGACTAAGCTTGACCTGGGCTTGCATGGAAAGCCTTGGTAATGTAAGTAGCTGAAGTAGTTGTTTGTTTGTTTGTTTTAAAGAATAAAACAGAGAAGAAGTCTGATTTTTATGGTTATGGTATTTGCTAAACAGTCTCAGAATACATAAATCAAACCATGTAGTGCATAACTGGAAACTTTTATTTTAGTTGAATGGACGTCTGGGATTGTTTCTCTACTGAATTATTCAACTTAGCATCCAGAATTGAAGTACAAGCTACTGCTTATGTAAAACTGAAATATAGCCTACAGAAGAATCTGCGAAACTATTTCACTAGAAAGGGATTTATCAGTGCCTGAGTTTGTTTAATATCTTGAGATGCCTTTTTGCAATTTATTGTATCAAAAGTGCCAAAGGGTTACCGATTTGCTGAATTTATGTGCCTCTACAGTACTGATAATTGAAATGCTGTAAACCTGAATGTTGACTTGCATAATTTTTGTATGTTTAGGAAATAAGTGCAAAAGCAATGAAGAAATTAAAGATAAATTTTCTTTCCTTACATAACTGAGAATCTTTGAAAACAAGAAAACCCTGTATAACCCTGTAGAATGATGGAACTAAAAAAAGTCATTGTCATTTTTCTATAATGGACAATATGGGATTTTTTTTTTTCTTTTCAGCCTTTTCAAGAGAATGTTCTGGTGTTTTGGCCAGATCATAGGAAAGAATTCTTGCATTTGGGGGTAGGGAGGAGCAGGAAAAGGAAGACCTCAGTCTGAAAGCTGTTGACTTCCATGATCTCTGTCTCAAGCCTAAAGTTAAGTAAAACAACAGCATATCTGACCTCCCTAAATCTAATCAGAAAATCAAAGTGAATGGTTCTGGGCTCTGGTGTTCTCAAGATGTGACATCCGTAAGGTAACAAGCACGGTGGCTGGAGTTCTGAATAGCCTTGTCTGTTCCTAGGCACACCAGCCCCAGGTAACCGCAGTGTGCTAGACTGGCCCATGTGGTTGGCTGTCAGAAGAAGTAGTTCTTTCTTCTCATTTTCTGGTTTAGACGTTTTGTTAGAGATCCCTGTGTTTACTGTGTGTCTGACTGAAAGTTAGCAGACAACTAGTACAGACGACTTATTAAAAAAGTGAACACAGTTAACAAACTGCATAAACCCTTAAGACAAACTTGGAATCAGTAAAGTTTCCTTACAGTGGATGTCTACAGTAAGCTTATCCTTCAATGTACTCTACCAAAACTGTAGTCTTAACTGTAGTTATATATTTTCTGTGTTAGTTGACTTGAGAGGCAAAAGGTAGTCATGTGCCTCAGAGGAATTTACTACGGAAGACATCTAGCAATTTTACTTGAAAATAAAATCTAAGAAATGCAATTAGGCTGTATGATTCATTTTCTGTATCTTACCTGTCAAATATAAGACCCTTCTGGATAGCAGTACTAAGATTTGTAAAGTGCATGGAGATCTAAATCTGGAAGTTCTTGGCTATTAAAAAGAGGAGTAATTCTGTCAAAACTCATTAACTTACATGGGCATATATATGTATCCAGGAAATACATACGTTACCTATTCTGCTGTTATGATTTTAGTTATGATAATCTGTAAGAATTTAGAACTATCAGGAGAAATGTGGACTATGTTTTAGCTATTGTGTTTCCTTAGGTATTCTGCTTTTTCACTGAACAAGCCTGGCCATTGCCAAAAAACGATGCTGCATCTTTTTGAAGGACACAGTTCTGTGCAATCAAGATTACAACAACAAATGTCAGTTTTTAGCTTGTTTTAAGTAGGCCGCTGCAATGCCACATCTGTCAGTACTCAAGAAGTGCACAGAAACCACTGCTGAGGTGGTGTACTAACATGACACCACAAAGAGTGGGGGTTTTGGAGTAATTCCGAGGAACTATTCAGCTGATGTGCTTACCTGCTTTGTAATGTCTTACCCTAGCATTGATGTGAGTCAAATTCAAAAGGCAATAGTTAGATCTATTCTCAGGAAACTTTTTTCCCCCCTTCAAGAGTTCTTTTATGATTTCTGGCACTGCAGGTGCCCAAGATGGCAGAGTGTTCCATTTTTTGAATTTCAGAGAAGGAGAAACAGCTAGCCCTTTGGTGTGGGGGAAAGTAATACTGAGCAGGGATCTGTGTTGAAACTGGTCCAGCTCTGGTGGTTCTGCTCTATTTGGCAGAAGATCAGTGCCTATGCAGTGATGCTATGAGGAAATTACTGTGTTATCTGGGCACGGCTGAAGAGAATTCCGTCCAATGACACAAGTATGTTAGCATTGCCAAAACATAAGGAAGAGCAAAAATCCTCCAGATATCTCTCGAGGGACAGTTTGTCCTGGAAGTGCTTAAATGCTGTGTTTGGGCACTTATCCCGTGTGTCTATTTGTCATTACTGTGCTTGATTCAATGAGAAGAGAATTCAAAGCACAGCGTCATCTGCCCCTTTTCCTCTCAAGTTGAGACACCTTTCATTGTTTCTAAGTGAAACTCCTGTGACTTCCGACTTCTGTATTTTAACTGTCTTATTCTTCATGTCCTCAAGCAGAAAAGCGTGTCGATTATTATCTCCTCTTTTGTATGTTGGATACAGTTTATGCTTTCAAAGTGCTGTGCTTCCGTTTCTACTGATATTCCTGTCAGAACATCTACTACCTCGACTAGGCGCTTCATCTGACCTTTGGAGGTCTTTTATGAGGTACTAAGAATATCATACACCTGTGTTTCAAGTGTGTTGAATGTATAATAATAAAATGGAATAATATGTTGTATGTTTCTTTCTCTGGATACTTTCTGATTCTTCTGTTAAGTCAGGCCCTCTTCTGCATAGAGTTGAGTTCATGAGCAGTGTGTTCCTGTGCTCTAAAGTAGCCAAAATACCAAAATGTAGCATTTTCCCACAACACAGATTTGGTTGATTTTAAGATCTTAACCTGGAGAGCAGCATCCCTTAGCTGGATGTGAAAGGCCACCAGTTAGACTCTGTGAATCAGTAACATGTAAAAAATGAGAGGGGGAAAAAAAAAGCACTATTAAATTTCTGATTATATAGTCAAGAAAGAAAACACTTAGCTTTGCAGACTGATTTCCAACATACTTGAAGGAGGACTGAAGTGTTTGATGCTACAGCTTTGATGGACTTTTGTTTTGACGTTACTACTTATTGACCCTCATTTTTGTACTGACAACATAAACTTTTAGTCAAGACTGTACTCAAGACAACACTAACTCCAGTCATCAGGAGCATGACTGGGTTCCTATAGGAAAGCAGCAGACAGAGAAGCTGCATTGGTTGCACACATTGTATATTCCATGTGACGAATGTGCATTTGAAAAGTGTCATGTTCATGTGTTTGACTTTTTTCTAGAGGGATTTCTTGGCTTTATTGTCCCTTGCTTCTGTACACAGAGGTGTGCAGAATATTCTCCGTATGAATGATCTGTTAGGTTTGTGGTATTGCACATAATGCCATGTCTACTTCTGAAGATTGTCTCACTGGCCGCCTTATTATACTATAGCTTAAAATTACCTGTGAAGAAATAATCTTCTTTTTGTTTATTTTGATTCTGCCACCTATTGGTTTGCTTTGCCCTCAAGATCTTGCGTGAGAAGAGTTTGTGCATAGTTGTTGCAGGTTTATGTTCTCTGTTCTACTTAGATATTAAATCTGTCTTAGGCTCTTCAGTTCAATTTTTGAGCCTAAAGGATTCTCGTGTATCAGTCATGTTTAATAGTAAGTTCAAGTATTTAATAGTATTTTGAAAAAATTCTGCAAAGTATGTGCCGCAGTGCTAGTTCACAGAAGTAACAAGATGCCTTCATTTGACAGTATTGCATCCTTTTTGAATGGATTATGATTTAAAGTAAACTCTGGCTGAAACTGTAAATGGGATTCCTTGATGAGTCATTTGCATATCTCTGTAAACAATTTGCAGTACCAGTTGGCCAAATCTGAGACAACAGGGAGCACATGGTTGTGTTCTGCTTCATCAGTGTAGGAGCTAGGAAGGTCAGTTCTAGGGAAGTCACAGAGTATAGGAAAGGTCTGAGTGAGGAAGAAGAATCCTGGGTGCTTTAGTGACTCTGTCCAAGCCCAGTGATCCTACTGAGAGATTAGGGCAAGATCCATGTGTCTGTAGTGCACCGAAGACAAAATTTGAGGTATATCATATACCTTGCCTTTTATCTTTTCCTGACAAGAGAAACTAGATTCAGAGCATCTGTGTGGTTGAAATTCTAGAACAGAATATGTTTAAGCGCTTGTGAAGCCTAAGAAGTGCTGCACGTGAGATCTTGTGTACTCATTACATTTCCACAGTAGTTTAAAATGTAGTCATTGTCCCAAAAGCGTGCCAAGAATGTGCTTTGTTTATCGGTGGGAGAGAGAGAGCCAGTAGTCCTTTTGGAACAAGGATACTATTAGTGGACCAAGAGGCAGAGCCAGCATCACAAATTTTTCTGACTTTTATTTTTAAAATATAGCACAACATAGTAGCTTTTGGATTGCAGCTCTGGATTTACTGATCACTGCCTTGACTTCCAGTGTAACCGAGAATGACAAGAAATAAAATTACATCTAGCTTCCCTTGAGTATGAATGAGTTCAAAAACAGGTATGTATGCAAAGTTTTAATAAAATTGGCTTGGCTAAACTTTCTGTCTTTCTCTTTTCATTTCCAGCCAAAGTATTTCCAGTGTAAGCCTTTTCATTTATGCATGGCCTAACTTTCTCGGTTGCTTGCTTACCCCTTTTGTTTCAGTTCCTAGTTTATATTAATTGGATGGATTGAGCTTTTAATCAAGAGAGAAAGGGACCTGAGTACTTTAAGTTATTTCTCTCATTTCTCCATGTTTCCCAATGCACCCCAAAAAAAAAAAAAAAAAAAAAAAAAAAAAAAAAAAATTCATTTCTTAAATGGAACAAAAAGCATCTTTATACTGTAGCGGTAGAAGGAAAATTCCTTTCTGTTTCAGCAGGATAAGAGACCTTTATCATATCTCTTAAAATGGTTTAAAGTGGAGTATTTTTTGTCATCTGTCAGCTTGAAAGGTCATGGTTTAGGCGGTCACTCCTAAGCCCCTTGGATAATGTTTACAGTGCTCTCAAATGACTTAAAATGGACTAAATTGTTTTCAGCCGACAGTAGTAAAGGTCATGGAGGAAATCTGTTTAGTCAGCCTTGCTTGCTTCCTAAGTACACATAGTAAAAAAGTGCCATAAACTGCAGCAAGAAGGAAGTTTTAACTTTAAAAGACACTGGAGGCTAAGGGAATGGAATGTACCTCTTGTGGATATAAATTGCTTGGCAGAGAATTTGCCAAGCAGGGGTTGTTATGGCAAACTTTTGTCCAATCGCTGCTAGCTTCTACCTTTTCCTTTTGTTGTCCCCTTTCACATTACAGTTCATTACTTGGAGACTTTGTGGATTTAGGGGCATATTCTAATCTCAGTGTGGGTGCTCATAACTCCTAGTCACTCTAATGAGAGGCAGGCATGCTCTTAAGGAGGTGGGTGGGGGGCGTGTGTGTGTGGAGCAGACAAAAAAGACTATACCTACAGTGTTGAATTTCCTGAAACTCCTTTTCAGCCCTCACTTGCAACCATAATCTGGTGCTGTTAGTCTCATTGTGTTAGCCTATGTGCAGTACCTCACAGTGAATGTCATTGTGTTGATTACAGTGACAGTTTTTGCTGAGTAAGGTATTGCCAAATATAATGATCAAATAGTCTTACCATTAGAGAAAAACAAAATAAATGACTGTCTCCAGTTTGGCATGATACCATGTAGCAAGGAGTAAGTTTAGAAACTCCAGCTACAAACTAATGCTACTGAGCTGATTCCAGGCAGCCTCTGCTGCATTTGCCAAGTCTTTGAAAATGGGACTCTTAAATGGTGTTTATGGCCTGTTTGTTAGTCAGTACCTAGTGGTGTTGTCCTATATTTTATCTAAGGCATCTCACATCAACACAGTTGAAACTTATCCTCTAAATATACACTTAAATAAACAGAATGTGCTTCCAACAGTTCAAAGGGATTCTCATCGTACTTTTGTTTCAATTTAGGCAATCATAGGGACAGATTCTTAAGACTGAAGTTCATTCAGTGTAGGACCAGTGAAAGAAAGGGGGAAGTGGCAGGTTGCCACATTCATGAGTCATCTGATCCTGGGACTGGTTAAGAGCTGCTAGAACTGCAATTCCAGGGGTTGTCTACTGAGCTTTTGTTAGGTGGTGTGTGCATTTGTTTTTTTTTTCTTTTCTCCCCTTCCGTCCCCAGCCTACGGTCTGTATTACACAAAGGGAATGAAGTAATATTGAATTGCAGCATTTGCCTCATGCCTTCCAAGGACTGCAGTATGGTGCAAAAGCACTCAGAAATAACTCACCTGTTATTCACAGCTGAGGAAGAGAAAATAAAATCTTTAATAGGTTTTTTTGCTGTTCTGTGTAATGTTACTTTTTTTTAAATAGGCATGATTAACTCATATGCTGTACAAATTATTTTATTTCATAAACTAAATACAACCAAACCTGTTTCATATAAGTTTACTGGTTTGTCTTGATATGCAAAGGAAAAATGAAAAATCCACCTTGTCCAGTATAGTCAGCATTTATTTATTTATATTGCATTTAAAAAGGACTTTATCCAAGGTAGAATATTCTTTGAATCAACTGAAACCTTGATATAGATCAGGAGAATTAGCTGTTTGTTTGTACGTGAAAAATTTTACCTGTGAACCTACATTTAAAATCTATGAATTGTAGGAATAATAAAAAAAACCCCCAAGTCCCAGCATTATTTCAAGTACAGTAGCATGCAAGTAGCAGTTTGGCTCTTTTGATAAGTTGGAATTATTCTGAGGAGGTATCTAACTCTCTGGTCTTAATACTGCATTAAGGAATGTCATTGGTCCTAATGTTGATATCCCCACAAGCCTCTTTCCAAACTTTGGGCTGGATATTGCCACACCACTCCTAGCTCAAATTTCAATTTGACATGTGATATCTGTCTTTGTTCATCCCCGCCCCCCCCTGCATCGCTATACCTTGCAAAACTGCATTTTGTTGTTGCATAGTGCCAAGTCACATAAAGAAATGCAGATTTAAGATGAAGAGCAAGAAAGACTTTGCATGGATTGAAAGATTAGTTGGTCTATTCACTGCTGAAAAATATTGGTGGATTTGTTCTTAGTCTGATTCTTTTGTAATCCAGATGACCAGTATTTGCTAATTTGTTATGGAAAAAATATGGCTGTAATTGACATTGACTTTCCTTTTGAAAAGGGTAATGTCTTTATGCAGACATGGATCCAGACACGTTGCAGGCAGCTTTGCTGGGGCTCTGGAGACAGTCAATGATGACTCAAAGGAACCCCCTCCCTTCTGCGCACTCTGCAGGTACAAAGTATGCCAGTGCCTGACTGAAAGAAGCACCAGGGACACCATACGAAGGCAAGGGTCTGCCCAGGACATTCCACAGAAATCCCTGACATTGGGTATGCAGCATCTTTGTGTATACAGAAGTGGGGGCATCCAGCGGTATCCAGCATTGACCAATTTTTTTAAAAATTATTTTTTCCCAGCATGAGGCTTGATAGATGTATTTATTATTTTGACTGACGGATGGTTATTGACTTGTAAAAACACAAGTTATGTCTGAGAATGTTAGAGAGAGCTTTGTTCTCTTCTTCAGTGCAAAGCAGTCTTTCTTCGAATAGTAATTCAAGTCCCAGCAAGAATGCTGGGATTCTGTATGCTTAAATCTTTGTGTGGTTGATCAGAATTCTGAGGAACTGAGGTCTTCCAATTAATGTGATTTCTTCTGATGCTGAGCCAAGACATTACTTTTTTTTTTTCTGTGTGTACTCTCCAGCACAAGAATTATGGTCCCTTAGGAGAGCATTTACTTCCTTAAATAAGTCCTTCGCTCACTGTCAGAACCCTGGGTGCTGTAAGTCTTAATGGCCCTGACCTGCCGGATTTGAATTTTTCAGCTAATTTTCCAGCCTTGAGACGCTGATGACAGTTGAACAGTTTGTATGTACAGACTGATGTAAAAACTTCCCTGTGACAGAAAAAGTCCTCAAAGTTTCTCTTTTAATTCATTTGTGTATTGAATATGTTTAAAAATCAGTGTATTTTAGGTGTAGCTCTTATTCCTTTTTTATTTTAAGATGGATTCAAATTGTACCGTTGTGGGTCAGGTTTCTAATAGCATTTGCTTGTGAATTTTTCTCATTATTAACGTCAGTCTAACCTTTACAGCAAGGTATTCTCTAAGTTACAACAAATGCGTAGCAATTAGTTTGTCTTTCAGTAGCTGGTATTGTATACAAATACTATTTTTCTTCTGTGTTTTCTGGAAACCCCAAAGTGGTAGGACTTTTGCACTGGAAGTCTCTGAGGAACCTCTTTTCACATTAAAACAAAACAGTTCCATTTAAAAAAATGAATGCATGATATGCAATTAAATGTTAACTAAAGTTTTATTTGAATCTTGAACATAAATAGTATTTTAAAGCTCTTCTGTAGGTTTGTTGACATCTAGCATCCTGTAATTTCATATACTGTCTCCCATTCCTTTAATGTAATGCCAGCTAAGAATATGCTTTTAGATGCATTTGAATATTAAGGATCATTCAGCTGAAATTAAACTTCCAAGAGGTAGTTACCAAAAAATAAAAAGTTCTGATGAAGTCCACCCAAGATAAAGATGCAGGATCAATATTTCTTTTATTGTGATAAATTCATTGCTGAGTTTATATGAAATATTAATGTAAAAATTATGTTGAGCTTAAGGGATTGCTGAGTATTACAAGTAAAGAACAACCTCTGTTGTAGAGAAAGCAGGCAGTTTTAAATTTCAAAAAAAAAAAAAAAGAGCAGTACCTCACTACAGTAAGGCATAGGTGACCATTTTATGGCACCATTAATACTAGGAGAGGGAAAAAATGGTTTGGGGAATTTGAATAGGGAAGGAGGTTTTTTAGCATTTTTTCTTTAGCATATTTTTCAAGATATTGCTTTGTTGCAGACCAAGAGAAGTTCCATGCTACTCAGGTAGGCTTATCTTCCGTACTTTCGAAGCAAGAAAAAAAGACCCCCAAAGTCCCTGATGCACTGTGGTTTGTAATGCACATCAAATACCCTAATGCGGCAGTTCAGTGGATGCCAGGTGAGTTAGTCTGCAAAATAAACCAGAAGTGTCTCGTATGATTGGTTTCTTTGGGTTTTCTTTAAACAGTAAAGACGGACACCTGAGTTACTTGTAACTTAGCCAGCCTTGGTTTTTCAACACTTGTTAAGTGACCCAGGTAGCCTAAGTTGTCATAAGGTTTTTATGAAGAGTAGACATGATCTAATTTGAGGAAACTAAGTGAAAGGACTGTCTTCCTTTCTCAGATGGCATCAGAAATTGTGCTCCATTCTTTAAAGTGATGAAGAGTAAGCAGCAAAGAGTGCAGTTGCTTAATGATCATTTTCCACAAAGTTAGGGTAGCAAATGGAAGAGCTAAAGTCTGTGCTTAAAACGTGCAAAGTGCTTGCACAATATACAATTACAGGAAACACTATGTTCTATTACGGTAATTCTGTTATTTCCCAAGTGGTTAATTCAGGGAACATAAGTGATACAGCATTATGAAAAGATTGTCTGGGTTTCATCTTGTGCTTTTGAACTACATGGAGTCTTTCTGCAGCATCAAATGGACACTGAGTAAGGTCCCGTGTTAAAGATTCCATGGAAATATCATGGTTTTAACTTACCATGTTTTCAGTGTTGAATAAATACTGATTTGAATGTGTTAAGCTGTGTGAGTTCATAGTGATGTGGTTTTTATTACATCCTGTTGCAGCCAAATTTGTGTACGTTAGAGTTTAGAGGAAACTGAAAAATCTTGCTTTGAATACCCATAGACCATATGTAAAAAATAATGGTGAAATAGAGAAGAAAACTTGTTACTTATATTCCTATAAACAACAAATTAAGAGTGGAAAGAAATGAGCCATAAAGGCTAAATAGTCCCTAAAATCTGTGAAGTCCAAAAGATTTTTTTTTTTATTATTATTATTTAAAACCATTGAAGTTCTTTTGTTAAAAGGTTGAATTCCTCCTAATTGCTCTAATCTGGAAATGAAGTAAGAAAGTTTGAATACATTTAGCTTAAGCCAAGTTTAGGCAGAACATCTGCCATGAATAAAAAAAATACTGTGTTTTGAAAATAATGGTTAAGAAATTTTTTTTCTTACAGTAATATAAAGGAAAAATAATCTTCTTCTAAAACCTATTCTCCTCTTCTAGTCTTGGTTTTTCTTCTTATTGATACTGTGTTCAAAGCTCAAAGATTTAATCATTGTTTGTCCCTGAGCACATAGCCTTCATATTTGTTTTGAGTCTCTTCATGTCTCCAAGTGTGGTATTTTTAAAAAGAAATAATTCATAGCCATCACTTCCACATTTATGAGTAACTTTAACTTAAGCGTGTGTGTGGACACCAGAGGAAATGTTTTGAAGAAAACATACTTTTGAAACAACCTTTTTCAATGATTCTTATGAGAAGTAGCACATTTACTATAGGCTTAAAATCCTAACTGCCAAATGAGAAAGCTAATGAGCAAATCCTGTCAGAAGGTGCCTGTTGTCTGCAGAAGGTCAGAGCCATTCCCTGTTTAAAACAAACAAAGTTGCGAAGTCCATTGAGGTCTATTGCTCTATAAATGCCAAGTGATATTCTTAATTTCACATAACTGTGGGAAATTCCCCTCTTACATCCGTGAGCTGAATTCGAGTATGTGTTTTTTTCATCTAATACTTAGGCACAGCATTAGAACTTGACAGTCTGTATTTAAAAAGGTACATTTAAATATATATGAGGTCACTTTATTGCACTTCACAGACCTCATTTTTAAGTCACGTGACATCATTCCCGTAGAAAAAAATATTTGTGTACTTCAATGTGTTTAGGGCATTTGAAGGTAAAAGTGTGTGTTCTTTTAAATGTTGATGTAGAAATTTTAGTTGAAATACTGCTTTGTGCTTTACAGAACTTCTAAATTTATGAAAGAAAAACCTTCTGCCCTTAAATAATCATGAAAAGTGATTTCTTCCTCTCCACCCCCTGTATAACTATTCTGTGGCACAGGACTGATGTTGGTTTGGGTTTGGTGTTTTGTGGGTTTTTTTTTTTTTTTTTGTTTTGGGTTTGGGGGGTTGG